>NC_092104.1:32959520-33259520 GCF_045679555.1 Salvelinus alpinus
AATGCATTATGTCAATAACAGTGTAGGGATTAATTGTCATAGGTAGGACGTGACAAGAAACAGCTTGCAGGACTCCGAGAGAGCTGTAGGGGGCGTGGCCATCAGTGCCATTAGCAGCCGTTATGCAGAGGCACACCCAGGACATTACTCCCCAAAGCCTGTTTGCATACAGGGAGAATGATCATCTCCTCTCCTCCAAGCCACCAGTGCTTGTAGTGACCTAGACATTGTTCCAGCCCTGCTTGTTGGGTTTTAATGGAGACAAAGGAGGCAGGCCACTCTATCTCTTCCCTGTCCTCTTACTGTCCCCTGCTCTGTCCTTGTATTGTTCTTTGGTCCAGCTATGAAAAAGCACACTACTACTTTTCCTATCCTTGACAGCCAATTATTTCTAGCCAACCTACCCAGACCAAAAAGTTGGCACGTTTTTTTTCTTCTGTTTTCCTTTTTTTTCTTATTTTTATGCCGCACGCTTGTTTTTTTGTTTTTGTATCCTGAAAAAGATTAATTGGAAGGAGGCCTAGGAAAGGAGCTCCACTCGAGTGCCTATAGTGACAGCATGTGACTTCAGCAACGCGTGTGACGCGTGTGTGTGTGTGTGTGTGTGTGTGTGTGTGTGTGTGTGTGTGTGTGTGTGTGTGTGTGTGTGTGTGTGTGTGTGTGTGTGTGTGTGTGTGTGTGTGTGTGTGTGTGTGGTGTGTGTGTACATGCCTCACAGCAGCAGGGGGAGAGACACATCAGATTTAATGCCTGCAGTATTTTCATCATATAATTTATAATTAGGTAACACTTTGTGAGGCTTTATTCTCTTTACAGTCACAATGCCTTGTGTGTGTGTGTGTATTTATACAGGAGTGTGTATCGCCCTGCTGCAAGCATGTGTGTGTGTAAAGTCAAAGGGTGCATGGGCCCCCGGAGCTGTAGTGAATCTCTTCACCAGCTGTCAGGCAGCCATTAAAGTGGTCTCTAGTTGCTCTTCATAGTGTAGCCAGTCACAGAGCCACCATCACTTCCTCATTCAGCCACCACTATGTGACTGTGCCTGCAGGGCACACCAAATGCACACATAGTGACAGTCACACTGACAGTGATGGCACGAGAGTGACAGAAGTTAGGGGAGAGAACATAAAGAGAGGGAAGCATGTGAAAAGAGAGTCTTACAGCCTGAATTTAAAATGTATTAAATTGAGATATATTTTATCACTGGCCTACACACAATACCTCATAATGTCAAAGTGTAACAGTTTTTACATTTTTTATGGATAAAAATGTAAAGCTGAAATGTCTTGAGTCAATAACTATTCAACCCCTTTGTTATGGCAAGCCTAAATAAGTTCAGGAGTAGAAATGTGCTTAACAATTCACATAATAAGTTGCATGGACTCTTTGTGCAATAATAGTGTTTAACCAGATTTTTTTATGACTACCTCATCTCTGTATCACACACACACACCTGTAAGGTCCCTCAGTCCAGCAGTGAATTTCAACCACACATTCAAACATGAAGACCAGGGAGGTTTTTCAATGCATCGCAATGAAGGAGACCTATTGGAGATGGGTAAAACAAACAAAAAAAGCACACATTGAATGTCCCTTTGAACATGGTGAAATGAATAACTTGGATGGTGTATCAATACACCCAGTCACTACAAAGATACAGGCGTCCTTCCTATATCAGTTGTCAGAGAGGAAAGAAACCGCTCAGGAATTTCACCGTGAGGCCAATGGTGACTTTAAAACAGTTACAGCGTTTAATGGCTGTGAAAGGAGAAAACTGAGGATGGATCAACAACATTGTAGTTACTCCACAATACTAACCTAATTGACAGAGTGAATAGAAGGAAGACTGTACAGAATAATATTCTTAAACATCCATGTTTGCAACAAGGCACTAAAGTAATACTGCAAAAAATTTGGCAAAGCAATTCACTGGAAAATCCAAAAATAACACATTACTGAGTACCACCCTCCATATTTTCAAGCATAGTGGTGGCTGCATTATGGGTATGCTTGTAATTGTTAAGGACTGGGGAGTTTTTCAGGATAAAAAACAAATTTAATGAAGCTAAGCACAGGCAAAATTCTAGAGGGAAATCTGGTTCAGTCTGCTTTCCACCAGACACTGGTGACACTCACAGAGATGAGTTCACCTTTCAGTATGACAATAACCTAAAACACAAGGCCAAATCTACACTGGGGTGTATATCTACACTGGAGTGTATATCAGAAATATCAGAACGAACAATGTCAGAGTCCGGAATATAAATATGTATCTAAATGGTGTGAATAGACAGTATGGGCAGTATATGAATAGAAAAGCTGTGTACAGCAGTAGTTATATAGAATGAGCCATGACTAGAATACAGTGCATACAAATAAAGTGGGTAAAATAGTATGTAAACTGTTTTTCAGTCTCTTGGTGCCGGCTTTGATACACCTGTACTGTCTTCAGTCTGCTAGATGGTAGCAGGGTGAACAGGCTGTGGCTTGGGTGGCTGAGGTCCTTGATGATCTTCTTGAACTTCCTATGACACCAGGTGCTGTAGATGTTTTAGAGGGCGGGCATTGATGCCCCCAGTGATGCGTTGGGCTGACCACACCACCCTCTGGAGAGCCATGCGGTTGCGGGCAGTGCAGCAGGCGGTGATGCAGCCCGACAGAATGCTCTCGATGGTGTATCTGTAGAAGTTTGTGAGGATCTTAGGGGCAATGCAGAATTTCTTTAGACTCCTGAGGTTGAAGAGGCGCTGTTGCACCTTTTTCACAGCGGTGTCGATGTGGTGGGACCATTTCAGGTCCTTGGTGAAGCTTTTGACCCTCTCCACTGCGGCCGCGTCGATGTGGATTCGATGTGGAGAGGGGTGGGATCTCTCTGCACCACTCTGCCAGGGTACTAACCTCTTCCCTGTAGGCTGTCTCGACATTGTTGGTGATAAGGCATACCACTGTTGTGTCGTCAGCAAACTGGATGTTAGAGTTGTAGTCGTGGGTGAACAGGGGGTATAGGAAGGGGCTGAGCACACACCCCTGGGGGGCCACTGTGTTAAGGATCAGCGTGAGGGAGATGTTGTTGCCTACCCTCACCACCTGGGGGCGACCCGTCAGGAAATCTAGGACCCAGTTGCACAGGGAGGGGTTTAGTCCCAGGGCACTGAGCTTATTGAAGAGCTTGGAGGGCACTATGGTGTTGAAAACCGAGTTGTAGTCAATGAACAGTATTCTCACATAGGTAATCCTCTTGTCCAGGTGGGATAGAGCAGTTTGCAGTGCAGTAGCTATCGTGTCATCAATGGATCTGTTGGCGCGGTATGCAAAACATGCAGGTTTTTCAATTGCTTTTAAAGCATCATCATAAGTCCTCGTCATATAACAACTCAGAGAGAGAGAGAGTGTGAGTGAGTGTGACTCAGAGAGATGGAGTTAGAGAAGTGAAGGGTGAGGGTGATTTCGATCCGTTTTCTCTCTCAAGCTCCCGACACTAATGAGACCTGAGTTGTCCCTGCTAGTGCTGCCACAGCTGTCAAGATGAAATGGGTTACTGAGACTAGAGGAGGCCAGTCACACACAGAGAGGGAGAAAGAGAGAGATTCTGAAAGAAAGGAAGAAAGCTGGAGGAGGGAGAAAGAGGGCAGAGAGGGAGATGGGGTTATGGAGGGATGTTAATGCTCACACACATCGCACCGATTGTGGATCTCACGTTCGTCTGTTGATCATTCAGCGCGCTGTGTTTTAGGGACCACCTGCTGTAGACATCTGACTGCCAACATTTTTCACACAATTCTACAATTCTTGGTTTGCAAATTACGTTCAGAGGTGCTAAGTACTCTCGGCCAGCAAACACTGTTGGTGTGTCTGAGCCCTTAAGGAGAGAGGGGAAGTGTTGCAGGCTTCAAAGGAGCCCGCCTCTCTGAAGGTGTACTCACAGAGCAGTGCAGATGTCTGGGGGGGAGATATGTGCTGTGCTGCTGGGCCTGGCAGGGTGGGGGTCAACTCCATTTCAATTCCAGTCAATTCAAAAAGTGAACCAAACTTCAATTAAAATGTTCCTCATTGAGAAGAATTGGAATTGGAATCAGAATGTTTGTTTACTTACTGAATTGACTGGAATGTAAATGGTATTGACCCCAACCATGGGGGCCTGGTGGAATACGAGGTTGGGTGTTCCTTCCTGGTCACGCTCTCAGGAATGTCTGGAAACGCAGAGAGAGTGAGACGAGGGCCACTTGATACATTACATGACCAAAAGTATATGGACACCTGCTCATCGAACATCTCATTCCAAAATCATGGGCATTAATATGGAGTTGGTCCCCCCTTTGCTGCTATAACAGCCTCCACTATTCTGGGAAGGATTTCCACTAGATGTCGAAACATTGCTGCGGGGACTTGCTTCCATTCAGTTGATGTCAGAGCTCTGTGCAGGCCAGTCAAGGTCTTCCACACCGATCTCGACAAACCATTTCTGTTTGGACATCACTTTGTGCACAAGGGCATTGTCATGCTGAAACAGGACCTTCCCCAAACTGTTGTAACAAAGTTGGAAGAACAGAATCGTCTAGAATGTCATTGTATGCTGTAGTGTTAAGATTTCCCTTCTCTGGAACTAAAGGGCCTAGCTCGAACCATGAAAAACAGCCCCAGACCATTATTCCTCCTCCACCAAACTTTACAGTTGGCACCATGCATTGGGGCAGGTAGCATTGTCCTGGCATCCGCCAAACCCAGATTTGTCCGTCGGACTGCCAGATGGTGAAGCGTGATTCATCACTCCAGAGAGCACGTTTCCACTGCTCCAGAGACCAATTGCGGTGAGCTTTACACCACTCTAGCCGACGCATGGCATTGCGCATGGTGATCTTAGGCTTGTGTGTGGCTGCTCGGCCATGGAAACCCATTTCATGAAACTCCCGACGAACAGTTCTTGTGCTGATGTTGCTTCCAGAGGCAGTTTGGAACTCAGTAGTGGGTGTTGCATTCGATGACAGACGATCCCGTTCTGTGAGCTTGTGTGGCCTACCACTTCGCTGCTGACCTGTTGTTGCTCATAGACGTTTCTACTTCACAATAACACCACTTGCAGTTGGGCGGGGCAGCTCTAGCAGGGCAGAAATTTGACGGTGCCACGTTGAAAGCCACTGAACTCTTCAGTAAGGTCATTCTACTGCCAATGTTTGTCTATGGAGATTGCATGACTGTGTGCTCGATTTTATACACCTGTCAGCAAAGGGTGTGCCTGAAATAGCCGAATTCACTCATTTGAAGGGGTGTCCACATACTTTTGTATATATAGTGTATAATGGCCCATTCCCCCCCTCCCCCAAAACGTGTTTCCCACTGGTCACAGAAGAATAGAAAGGATACACTATATCATTCTACCTAATATAAACCTAGTATCCACAGCCTTGCATGGTCAGCAGCCCAATTCAAAGCACAGCTTGCGTGCTGTGCTGTTAGCACCTCAAATGTGACATGTGGCCAAGTGTTTTGTCCTTTTTCATAATTTCCCTCCGTGGACTGTCTGTTTCATCACAGTAATTGGGTGAAACCAAGAAGTCGGCAGGCAGGCTGAGTACAGATGCAACAATGCGACATACGCATCACCGCTTGAGGGATTGAAACAGGAAAACAAACAGCATTCTCACCAGCTGATCTGACAAAGCCACGCTAAATGAACACAGGAAAAATATCCCTGTGTTTCTGCTGAATCTCAAAGGAAGTTTATGGACCAGTGTGATGAGCTACACAAAGAGTTTCAAGACAGGATGTATCTATCCTCTGTGTTTTGTATCTCCAGTGTGTGTGTGGTTAGGTGGATGATATGTGTTGGTTCTTTGCTCTAATGTATGAGTGTGTAATCGAAGACAGAGTACGGCAGTGTTGTCTCTACACTCTATTAAACCTCTTATGTTTGGTTAGTCCTGCACATCCTTTATACAGAAGCATTAAGTGTGTGTTTGTGTTTGCTCAGCCACTCAATCCTTACCATTGATTACTAGGTACCCAGATTAGTGCCCTAACAGCCTCTTTGTGTGTGTGTGTGTGTGTGTGTGTGTGTGTGTGTGTGTGTGTGTGTGTGTGTGTGTGTGTGTGTGTGTGTGTGTGTGTGTGTGTGTGTGTGTGTGTTCTCATTTTTGGTTTTACTATCCTTGTAGGGACCAGAAGTCCATTTTGCCACAAGGAAAAAGGCTATTTTAGGCTTAGGGGTTAGGTTTAGGGTTACAATTGGGGTTAGGGGTTATGGTTAGGTTTGGGGTTAAGTTTAAGGGTTAGGGTTGGGGGTTAGGAAAATAGGATTTTGAATGGGAATCAATTGTTCGGTCCACACCGTGTGTGTGTGTGAGAGCCCCAGACTGAGTTGTATTTTTACAACTGAGGCCAAATATTCAAGCCAGTTCACTGTCAGAATATCAGTACCACGCTATGCTTACATCTGTTACCCTGAAAGATACCTGAGTGCCTGACCATAGCTCTAAATTATTTATAATCCCTATCTCTCTATCTCTTTATTTCTCTTGCTCTCTCTTTCTTTCCTCCCTCCCTCTCCAGGCCTACGACTGGCAGAGCAGCTGGCTCGGCGTGAGGACGAGGCTAAGATCCGCCATCGTCTGGGGCTGTCTCTGTGGGCCAGTGGGAACCTGGAGGAGGCCCAGCACCAGGTACACATCTGACATGAACCTCTCCTCACACACAACATACACACTACACAGGGTTACACTTACACACTCACATCTGTATGTGTAGAGAGAGATCATGTATAGAAAGGGAGGAGAAGGAAAGTGAAAATGATGGAGCGATGAGGGAAGAAGATGGCCTGGTGGAGGGAGTGAAAGGAAGGTTGTTTAAGTGATTGTCTAAGATTTAAAGAGATTGTTATCATCCCACCATTTTAGTTGTGTTGTCATCAGTTATTCATGTTGTTCTCGTTTGTCATTCTGAGAAAGAGAGAGAAACAACATACCACGAATATGTATCTGTTTATTTAGATCCCCTACTATTCCTACTAGTATTTGCACATTGCTAAAACACTGTACATAGCTGATGATAATATAACACTTGAAAAGTCTTTCTTTTTAAAAAACTTTTTGAGTGCAATATTTACTGTGTCCTCACTTTTGTTTGTTTATTTCACTTGCTTTGGCAATGAAAACACATGTTTCCCATGCCAATAAAATCCTATTTGAATTTAATTGAGAGAGATACAAAGGAGACAATTCTGCTTGAACACAACTCAATTCTGTTCAGTTTATCCAGTTCCTGAATCTGTAAACTCGATCTTCTCTCTTTCCTCTCTGTCAACATCTATTACAAGGACCTTATCCCCATACCCCTCAGGCTTAACCTGTCAAACAGATGTTAGCCAAAGCAACAGTATTTTGTCACACCCCAGTTCATTCCCAGGCAATTCAGTAATGTTTGGGATATTTCCTCCAGTCATTGTAGGGTGTGTTGTTGGTGGAAAAAGGAAAGGACGTAGTTGTCCTCAGAGTATAGATGAGATGATTATTCATGAGGAAGCAGGGAGGGTGGTACTGCTGGTGGTATAGCTATATGACCTTGGTAAATACCCTGACCCACTTCAGGGCTGATTTACATAGCGCACTATGTCCCACTATGCAATATTACTGCACTTGACATTCATACATCATCCGTACTGTTGGAATGAGATGACTTGAACTCATGTTCCTCTATATGCACATTTAAACCCAAATGTTTTTCAATACCCTCACTCTGTTACGCCTTGTTCTCTGTGGCGGAGAGATTTTACCTGACGACACTTCCATCAGATTTGTGAGAATACATGGTGTCATTTTGTCACTGCTGGAGAGGATATGGGATTAATAGATGGAATGTAATGGGTTTGATGTTTTACAGCTCATAACTTCTATCAGTGAGGGTGAACGTAGCCCAAGGGGAAAGACATGGTGAGAGTCATTTCAGGCATCGCACATGTGCAACTGTCATGGTGTGAAAATGTCAGATAAAAGTCATGTTAATCATCAGTTATATTGGTTCATAAATGGGCAGTGGTGTGAAGTACTTAAGTAAAAATACTTTAAAGTACTACTTAAGTAGTTTTTGGGGGTATCTGTACACTACTTTACTATTTCTATTTTTGACAACTCTTACTTTTACTTAATGCACTTTTTACTCCATACATTTTCCCTGACACCCAAATGTACTCGTTACATAGTGAATGGTTAGCAGAGCAGAAAAGGGTCCAATTCACACACTCATCAAGAGAACATCCTTGGTCATCCCTACTGCCTCTGATCCGGTGGACTCACTAAACACAAATGCTTAATTTGTAAATGATGTCTGTGTGTTGGAGTCTGCCCCTGGTTATCTGTCATTTAAAAAAAATGTAAAAAAATAAAATGGTGCCGTCTGGTTTGCTTAATATAAGGAATTTGTATTATTTACTTTTACTTTTTTTTTTTTGCCTCAGCCAGGGGTTCTATGACTAACGAGAACAGAGCAGGAGATAAAGGACAGCCTTGACGACAGCCCCTACCGATAGGAAATGGCCTTCTAGGCAGAGTTCCTCTGTCCAGTGTCTGTGTTCTTTTGCCCATCTTAATCTATTATTTTTATTGGCCAGTCTCTGATATGGCTTTTTCTTTGCAACTCTGCCTAGAAGGCCAGCGTCCCGGAGTCGCCTCTTCACTGTTGATGTTGAGACACTGTTGGTGTTTTGCGGGTAGTATAATGAAGCTGCCAGTTGAGGACTTGTGAGGCGTATGTTTCTCAAACTAGACACTCTAATGTACTTGTCCTCTTGCTCAGTTGTGCACCGGGGCCTCCCACTCTTTCTATTCTGGTTAGAGACAGTTTGCACTGTTCTGCGAAGGGAGAGTACATAGCGTTGTATGAGATCTTCAGTTTCTTGCCAATTTATCGTATGGAAGAGCCTTCATTTCTCAGAACAAGAATAGACTGACGAGTTTCAGAAGAAAGTCCTTTGTTTCTGGCCATTTTAAGCCTGTAATTGAACCCACAAGTGCTGATGCTCCAGATACTCAACTAGTCTAAAGAAGGCCAGTTTTATTGCTTCTTTAATCAGAACAACAGTTTTCACCTGTGCTAACATAATTGCAAAAGGGTTTTCTAATTATCAATTAGCCTTTTAAAATGATAAACTTGGATTAGCTAACACAACGTGCCATTGGAACACAGGAGTGATGGTTGCTGATAATGGGCCTCGGTACGCCTATGTAGATATTCCATTAAAATCTGCCGTTTCTAGCCACAATAGTCATTTACAACATTAATGTCTACACTGTATTTCTGATAAATTGAATGTTATTTTAATGGACCAAAAATTAGCTTTTCTTTAAAAAACAAGGACATTTCTAAGTGACCCCAAACCTTTGAATGGTAGTGTATATATATTTTCAAACAGTCCATTTATATTTTCCAACGGTACTATACATTTGGGTGAGGTTTTTTTCTCGCCTGAGTAGCCTCATTTCACTGCCAAAAATAAAATGAAACCATCTAGTGTTCAGCGAAATACAGTTGAAGTCGTAAGTTTACATACACCTTAGCCAAATACATTTAAACTCAGTTTTTCACAATTCCTGACATTTAATCCTAGTAAAAATTCCCTGTCTTAGGTCAGTTAGGATCTCCACTTTATTTTAAGAATGTGAAATGTCAGAAGAATAGTAGAGAGAATGATTTATTTCAGCTTTTATTTATTTTATCACATTCCCAGTGGGTCAGAAGTTTACATACACTCAATTAGTATTTGGTAGCATTGCCTTTAAATTGTTTAACTTGGGTCAAATGTTTCGGGTAGCCTTCCACAAGCTTCCCACAATAAGTTGGAGACAGAACGCGTCTCCTCCCTGAGCGGTATGATGGCTGCGTGGTCCTATGGTGTTTATACTTGCGTACTATTGTTTGTACAGATGAACGTGTTACCTTTCAGCCGTTTGGAAATTGCTCCCAAGGATGAACCAGACTTGTGGAGGTCTCCAATTATTTTATTGAGGTCTTGGCTGATTTCTTTTGATTTCCCCATGATGTCAAGCAATTAGGAATTGAGTTTGAAGGTAGGCCTTGAAATACATCCACAGGTACACCTCCAATTGACTCAAATTATGTCAATTAGCCTATCAGAAGCTTCTAAAGTCATTTTCCAAGCTGTTTAAAGGCACAGTCATCTTAGTGTATGTAAACTTCTGATCCACTGGAATTGTGATACAATGAATTGTAAGTGAAATAATCTGTCTGTAAACAATTGTTGGAAAGATTACTTGTGTCATGCATCAAGTAGATGTCGTAACCGACTTGCCAAAACTATAGTTTGTTAAAAATAAATTTGTGGAGTGGTTAAAAACGAGTTTTAATGTCTCCAACCTAAGTGTATGTAAACTTCCGACTTCAACTGTAACAACACAATGTCAAATACAGGAAGCCTAGTCAAATAATTAACATCCAATCACATTAACCGTTACTCTCTCGTGGGAATTCCACTAACGGTCCGTATGTACCCGGGAAAGACCCAAACAACAGACAGGGACTTTGGACCATCAAAGAGGCGCAAATATGATGAGAACTACATTGATTTGGCGTTCACTTATGTTGGGAGTAGTGCCTTTCCTCAGCCACAGTGTGTTATATGTGCAAAAGTACTATCTCACAACTCAATGAAGCCTTGTACTCTTGCACAGACATCTAGAAACAAAACATGCCAATTTGGAAAATAAGCCACGGGAGTTTTTTCAGTGAGAATTAAGACGACTTTCGAGTAAGACATGTTTAAAAGCAATAGATACCATTAATAAGAAGGGGTTAGAAGTGTCTTATATAATGAGCTACCGAGTGGACAGGCAAGCCCCATACTATTGTGGAGGACTTAATTCTTCCTGCTGCCGCGGATATGGCTCGGACAATGCTAGGGGAAAAGGAAAAAACCCAGACAATATACAGACAATGCCTTCATCAAACAACACTGTTTCACAACGCAATCAGTGACATGGCAGGAGATCTTTTGAAACAATTACTGCTTCGCATACAACCCAGTGAATTCTATGCGTTACAGCTGGATGAGTCAACAGACGTGGCGGGCCTGGCACAGCTCTTGGTATATGTCCGTTACGTTTATGGGGGGGTCAATTAAGGAAGACATGCTCTTCTGCAAACCACTGGAAACCAGGACAGCAGGAGAGGATATTTTTAAAGTACAGGACAGCTTTGTGACATCAAATGGACTTTGGTGGTCAAGATGTGTTGGTATCTGTACTGATGGCACAAAAGCCATGACAGGAGACATAGTGACATCGAGACATAGTGGCGTCAGTTGCTCCCGACGCCACTTGTGTACACTCCAGCATCCACCGAGAGGCTCTTGCTGCCAAAGGAATGCCTGACGGCTTGAAAGACGTTTTGAGCATTACAGTGAAAATGATTCACTTTGTTAAAGCAAGGCCCCTGAACTCTTGTGTATTTTCTGCACTATGCAATGATATGGGCAGCGACCATGTAACACTTTTACAACATACAGAAGTGCGCTGGTTATCAAGGGGCAAAGTATTGACACGTTTTTTGGAATTGAGAGACTTAAAGTTTTCTTTACTGACCATCATTTTCACTTGTCTGACGTTTTGCATGATGACGAGTTTCTCACACGACTGGCCTATCTAGGTGAATTTTTTCTCGCCTGAATGATCTGAATCTAGGTTACAGGGACTCTCCGCAACTATATTCAATGTGATGGACAAAATTGAGGCTATGATTAAGAAGTTGGAGCTCTTTCCATCATTGTATGATTTTTTTGTGTGCAAATGAACTCAAGCTTATCAGCAATGTGAAGTTTGATATAGCAAATCACTTGAGTGAGTTGGGTGCGCAATTAGGCAGGTACTTTCCCGAAACGGATGACACAAACAACTGGATTCGTTATCCCTTTCATGCCCTGCCTCCAGTCCACTTACCGATATCTGAACAAGAGAGCCTCATCAAAATTGCAACAAGCGGTTCTGTGAAAATTGAATATAATCAGAAGCCACTGCCAGATTTCTGGAGTATCATGCCTTGGCAAATCTCGCTGTTAAGACTCTGATGCCCTTTGCAACCACGTACCTATGTGAGAGTGTATTCTCGGCCCTCACTAGCATGAAAACTAAATACAGGCACAGACTGTGTGTGGAAAATGATTTAAGACTGAGACTTTCTCCAATACAACCCAACATTGCAGAGTTATGTGCATCCTTTCAAGCACACCCTTCTCATTAACCTGTGGTGGGTTATTCACCATTTTTGATGAACAAATAAAGTTTTATATGTAAGATGGCTAAATAAAGAGCAAAATTATTGATTATTATTTGTGCCCTGGTCCTATAAGAGCTCTTTGTCACTTCCCACGAGCCGGGTTGTGACGACAACTCACACTCATTCTTACATTTATTAAACATATCGTATAGTGTGTGTGTGTGGCAGGCTTACAATGATGGCAAAAAACAGCATTTGAGAGTGCGCTGACCCTGGTGCTAGAGGAGGTACGCAGCTGGAGGTTGAATGTTTGAGAGGGTACAGGACTATAACAAGTTTGGGAACCACTGCTCTAGACTAACTTTTAGCTTCACGTTCTCGGAGGTAAGCTGGTCGTTTTTAGTCTCCAATTTGGTAAGCCGCTTATCGATGTCGGTTAACGATGTTTCCATATCCTTTATTTTTGGGGTTTGTGTCGCGATAGTTGTTTGTAGTGTTGCGATAGTTGACTGGACTTCTGTCATAAATTCAGCTCTTAGACTTGACACTGAGGAACAAAGTTTGGTCATGAAATCAGAGCGTAATGTAGCCATTTCTGCGTGGATGGTGAATAGTATCTCCATAACGTTAGCATCCGCCATCTTGTTGCTAGTCTTCGTCGTGTCTTCTTGTTTACCGCTTCGTCTCGTTTTCCCGGTTCCAGACATATCCAAGAATGCCACCCAAATGTTGCTAGAGCCAGTAGGAGTGCAAAGTGTGTTCTCGTTTTGACAGATAAGCGGTTAAAACATAAAAGTATAAAACCTTAGTGGAGATGCCTCGGAACGCATCTTTACGTAGCCATGTTGAAACCGCACCCCGTGTTGGATCATTCTTGATACACACAGGAAACTGCGTTTCAGTTCCTGACACAAACCGGTGCGCCTGGCACGTACTACCATACCCCCGTTCAAATGCACATAAATCTTTTGTCTTACCCATTCACCCTCTGAATGGCACACATACACAATCCATGTCTCAATTGTCTCAAGGCTTAAAATTAATTTAACCTGTCTCCTCCCCTTCATCTACTCTGATTGAAGTGGATAACAAGTGACATCAATAAACGATCATAGCGTTCACCTGGATTCACCTGGTCAGACTATGTAATGGAAAGAGTACTTCATGTTTTGTACACTCAGTGTAAATGTCCTATACCCCTATTTTTGATATTAGCTTTATAGCATGTAGGTAGGACATTGCAGACACAGCACTTTTGTTTTCTTTTAGGGGAGGCAGTGTGGGAAATTAGTTTCCCTCTTAATGGGATGTCTGTGTGCCCAGCAATCAGCCTGCAGCCATATCAGCAGAATCAGCCAGCCCAGCCTGGACAACAAGCACTAAGGCTGCACAACCACACTCTGCTCTCTCTCTCTCTCGCCCTCTCTCCTCTCGTCTGATATACTTTACTGGCTGACCTTGGGGATAGACCTGGCTAGGTGTAACCACCTCACCATTCACACACACACACATACATGCCTGATTCATTCCAATTCCATCCCTTCCATGTGCCAGTCCCAGGGCAGCAGCTATCTGAATGGTTGGTGTGCGTAGTTTAGTGTCAATGGTGGCCTCTTACAGACTGGATTTGGAGGTGGAACATTCTCAGTCATCTTAAAGGCCTGCCAACAGAGGAGGAATAGGAAATCAATACCAACTCCCATGAATCAGCACTCCTGGCTGGCCTGGACTTCTAGTGTGCAGCATAGCACAGCACAGCCTCCGCCCACACTCTGTCTGCCCTACCACCTCTCCCCCCTCTCCCTCTCCTTCTCCCTCTCCAGCCTAATAGTGTCTGGGACTGAACAGAGAAAATAAGTCTTGAGAGGGCTCAGGGAGACATAGTGTTCTGTGGACACTGTTTCCCTCGAAGACATTGTGTGTCTTGGAAGCCCAGGCGATGGCTTAGCATCTTCAGTTCCCTCTCTCTTGTCTGGGTGGATGAGATGAGAGGGGAGGGTGTCTGTATTGAATATCAGAGCTGTGTTTAAGAGAGGGAGCTGAGGGAGCTGTGCTGATATCAAATATAATTTACACTGAGGAGGACTTCTGCCATCTAATGTCTTCTTTCTGCTACTGCATGTCTCTGTCTGAGCTCTTATCTCTCTACCTTTGAGTCGCTCATGGAGTGAACAGTGAACAGAGGGTGTACTATACAGTAACTGATCGTTATCTGTGGTTGTGTTATTGTCCTGCAGCTCTACCGAGCGTCTGCGTTGTTTGAGACCATTCGTCATGAGGCCCAGCACAGCACCGACTACAAACTTTCTCTGTTTGACCTGCAGACCTCCTCCTACCAGGCACTCCAGAGGGTCCTTGTCAGCCTAGGTATTGTTACGCGATCCATTTCCCGCATTCCGTCCTCACCGTTCCTCCCTCTTTCTTTCATTCTGTCTGCTATTCTCTTACTTTCTTTTCACGTTCCTGCCTATCTTTACCTATTTGTTGCAAAATATTTACACTACTACACATTTGTACATGTTCACTCGCTGATAGCTAGAAAATCTAGCATTGACCTTTGACCCTCTGCTGTCCAGGCCACCATGACGAGGCGTTGGCGGTGGCAGAGCGGGGTCGGACGCGGGCCTTTGCTGACCTGCTGGTGGAGAGGCAGACAGGCCAGCAGGACTCAGACCCCTACACCCCAGTCACAGTGGAGCACATCCTGGACACGGTGAACAGCCAGAGGGCCCTGGTGCTCTACTTCTCCATGGCTGCTGGGTACCTGTACAGCTGGCTGCTGGCTCCAGGAGCAGGTAAGACCTGGGGGAGAGGGAGGCGGATATCAACTAACTCAGTTCCTCTGTGTGCTGATACAGTGAACTGTAAGGGTACTATGTAAATCTGTACAAATCTATTATGCCACATTATACAAAACATTATACAGACACAAAACACACACATATACACTCAATCAAACAGTGCTTTGTTTAGCTGTGAGTCCTGGAGGGCGTGGCTTGTGTTCAGAGGGTAAAAAAGCCTTGCCTCTCAGGGCACCTGCCGATGAACCATGGTAACCGAGAATGACAGAGCCAAACAGCACTTGCACAATGAATCAACATCCTCACACACAATTCAACAGGGAAACACACACACCTACTCTTGTGCGCACACACACATAATCTCTCACACAAACAAGCTTTGCTGCCTTTAGTATTGAGTAGGCTACTCCATAGCCTTTCTCTCTCACCAAAGAGAATAGAGGGGGCTTTGAAGCCCAGTCATAGCTCTCGCCTGACTGACAGCTCTGGCTGCCAGGGAGACTGCTAGCCTGTGCTTCTCTTTTAGCCCTACTAGACAAAGTGTGAATGAAAGCTGTGAGCCATAATAACACACGCCCACCAGCCTTGATTGGTTAATAAAATCCAGAGCCAAGGCTGCCGTGTCTAATAGTAGTAATATAGACGGGTGTAGTACTGCAGAGGGAAATGAAAGGTTGAAAGAGCTGCCTCTTGCCTGAGGTCACCATTCCTGTAATCAGCCCTCTGCTCTCTCTCTCCCCCTGGCATACACATAGCACAGGACCTGGGTAAAAGAACCGTTAGTCAGTAAAGGGACTCCTCTAATAAATGAACTGGTGTACAGCCTGTCTGCCAACTCACAGATGTGAACATATTCAAAGCCTAACTCAACCCCCACACTCAGTATCTACCACCACCACTGCTGTGGTAGTCCCCCCTCCTCCCTCCCTTCTCCCCCAACATCCCAGCTCCCATGGCACGGAGCAGATGGCACAGGCAGCCACTCTTATATTTTATTGAACGTTATTTGTTTATTCATTTTGCTCTGCAGATGTGCTAGTTTATGTAGCGTAACTTACAGTTTTGCAGCGTGCAATCTCTACATATGTTCTCTTATTGTTAACACGTTTGGTGGGCTAAAGACAGCTAAACTGTTTTTTTTACACTTTCATTGTAGTGGAATAAGTCCACTAGTGCTGTGTGCATCATGACATAGTGTATTGTAGTGCTATTAATTTTCCCATTGTGATATGACCAATACATTTAACTTGTTGACAATAATCTCTTTCTCCTTTTCTTTTTCTCTCTCTCTTTCTCCAAGGCATCCTGAAGTTCCATGAGGTGTACTTGGGAGAGGGCGTGACAGAGGGCGGGCCAGACCTCCATGAGGGCGGGGGAGGGGGTGTGGCCAGCGGCTCGTCTCTGGAGCAGCACATTGCCAGTGCTCGGGAGGCCCTGGGGGTAGAATCCTACTACAGCAGGTAATACACACACACACACACACACACAAACACACACGCACACCTCCACCACTTGGAGCTCAGAATATACCATGCATGCTATAGAGTGGGCACTGGCTGATGCACATAGAGGGATGCTGCTCTGTATGCAGTCTCAAGGAGTCATTCTCCCGAGTGCATGGTGTGATGACAGGACCCCGATATCTGTCTAAACAACTGCTCTCTGCTCCCACTGGGAACCAATGAGACAGAATAATGACTCTCTGGATGCCCACCGGACTCACTTAACAAATACTGTCTGGGACTGGGAGACAGGAAAACACAGCAGACAGGTTACTGAGGGCAGAGAAGAGGAAGAAGATAGAGATGAGGAAAGGAGGAAGGCAGAGAGATACAGAGGGAAATGGATGGAGTGATATGCAGGGGTGGTAGGAGACTTGTTAGACGGACTATGCGTAATTTGAAGTGACCTTGAAAAAGGAACAGTTAATGACAAATAAATTAAGTGAGCAATCAAACTGCAGGTTTACTTCAGGGCACGTGTTGGAACCACAATTATTTTCCAATCGTTTAGTTCTGAACAGAACCACTATTTTTTTTGTTCCCAATCAGCAAAATAAAGTTCTGAACCGCTTCGAACCTTGAAGCGCTGGCCATCTTGTTATGACATGCATTATCTGAATCAGGCCCACAGAATCATAGCCTACCTATGGAGGAGCGGGTTCTATGGAGGAACTTTGAATGTCCTTTGAACTAAATTGGCCGAACGCGGGACTAGAGCTAGCTAGCTAACAAGTTTGTGTGTGAACGGCACCAGAATTAAAAACACCTCTTACCTTTCTGTAGTTGATAAACCCAATGTGAAACGTGATAACTATAGTATCCTTAACTAGCATTGAAAAAGTGAATCGATTCTTCTCAAATTTAAAATCCCTCTCTTCTCTTTTGAATCAGGATTGTAACGTCAGTACAGTAACCTGTGCTTCGTGGGGGGAGGGGCAGGAAGCCTACAAAGCACACACACACTGGCAAAGATTTCCAGCTGTCAGGCAGACAGGGGAAGAAGTTTCTGAGTGACAGAGTGAGGACTTTGTATAGGCACTTTGTTGCTGTTTTTTGTGGGACTGAATTTTTTTAAACCAGAAATGAAAACGATGTTATATACCAATTCTCATGCTTTTAGTATAACCGTTCTGTACCGGCACAGTTGAGATCACTTTCTTCCTGTTTCTGTTCCTCTAAATGTTTTGTTATTTTCCGCTTTTCGGTTCCAACCCCTGCTTCAAGTGTCTTCACTGTACTTGTGAGTCTCACTGAACTTCCACGTGAATGTTTCCTTATCATTCTCTTCTGGTGACTGCTAAAATAAAGAAAACACCAACATAAAGTGTCTTAATAGGGCGTTGGGCTACCACGAGCCAGAACAGCTTCAATGCACCTTGGCATAGATTTTACAAATGTCTATTGCAGGGATGTGACACGATTCTTCGACGAGAAATTCCATCATTTCGTGTTTTGTTAATGGTGTGTTTAGTTGATGGTGGTGGAAAACACTGTCTCAGGCGCCGCTCCAGAATCTCCCATAACTGTTCAATTGGGTTGAGACCTGGTGACTGAGACGGCTATAGAATATGGTTTACATGGTTTTCATGCTCATCAAACCATTCAGTGACCACTGATGACCTTTGGATGGGGGCATTGTCATCCCATGGGGGCATAGCCATTGTAGCCAAAATAATGGCCTGCCCAGCATTTTAGTGCATGACTCTAAGCATGATGGGATGTTAATTGCTTAATTACCTCAGAAACCACACCTGTGTTGAAACACCTGCTTTCAATATACTTTGTATCCCTCATTTACTCATGTGTTTCCATTATTTGGGCAGTTGCCTGTACATTTTGCTTGATTTATGCAACATTTCAAGTTGACACACATTTTTCAAATTAGGATTCAGCCTTTAGTGGCCATCCAGTGTGCCCACTGCCAATCCCCAGCCTGCCGTGCCCTCCTGCCCCATTACTGAGTCATTTACTGCTCCAATGGGAGGAAGCCCACATGCCACTACGCCTGGCTAGCCACAATATGGCACCACTTACCGCCCCATTCACTTTTCACAGAGGATATAGAGAGGGGGACAGAGGAGGGAAGTGGGAGGGGGAGATAGCGGGAGGGAGACAGAAACAGAGAGAGTACTATTACCGAGAAAAAGGAGGGATGGCAGAGGGGGGATGAGAGAGGGAGGGGTAATAACTCCACAGTAGCATCCATATTTGGGAAGAATGTGTCTCCTCAGTCCTCATTAATAAAACCAGTCTACCATAGAGTCTATCCCTTTCCCCACTGCCCATCTCTCCATACCTTCTGACCTGTATTGTACAGTACTCTATGTACCTTCACCACCTACTAGCATGTGTTACTGCACATGCCGTGTGTTAGAGAGATGTGGACAGAGAGGGGCCTTCTTGGGAATGGATCTCAGAGAGAGGCTACAGCGAATATATGGATTAGTGGAGAGAAAGAATGAGAGAGATTTTAGATGAGAGCACCAGTTCCCATGGTTTAATTGGGGCCGATGAGAGCAGTGAGCTGACAGAGGAAAATGGAAGCGGTTTGGATGGGATGGGGGTAAAAGTGGGGGGCAGGGTGGATAGATAGAGGGGTGTATGGGGAGAGAAGGGGTGTAGATAGAAAGGGGGTAGAGGATGGAGTAACAGAACAGACTCCCTGCTGGGTGCTGGCTAGATCAGCATTAGCAGCATATAAAAGGGAGGATTTAACTCTGCTTCCTGTCAGGGCTCTTTCTGGACCATGCTTGGGAACCTGGGCTGGGCGTGTCTGTGTGTGTGTGAGCAGGAGTGTGTGTGGGCATGCAGGCATGTCTAACAGTATAATTTCTCTCTCTTTCTCTCTCTCCCCCCCTCTATCACTCTCTCTCTCTTTTTCTCCCCCCCTCAATCTCTCTCTCTTTCTCTCCCCCTCTCTTTTGCTCTCTCTCTCAGGGGTTGTTCTAGCAGTGAGACAGAGAGTGAGGCAGGGGACCTGTTGGACCAGCAGTTTGAGGAGCTCAACAACAAACTCAACTCTGTGACTGACCCCACAGGCTTTCTCCGCATGGTGTCCAGAAACAACCTGTTCAACAGGTGAGACAGACACTGTGTGAGACACTGACCTCCAAGAGCAGTTAGTTAGAGGACTTCAGTGGAGAAAGAGAGCCTTTATCATTCATCTCTAATTCCCCCACATTCCCATAATAAGAAAGCTATCTGATGGTGGACAGGATCCTGTTAGGTAGGGGAATTCATTAGAATATTAGCTTTCTGTGAAAATAGTATTTTCTCCTTTGTTTAGCCAGCTCAGAGGCATGTGAATCCTCCTTTTTCAATTGGCAGAGTTGGAAAAGCCATGATCAGCTCCCTGCCTTCATAAGACTATTACATGACCATGAACTATATGCATGTGTGAGTCTATTTAAGAATTAAGGCACGAGGAGGTGTAGTATATGGCGGGTTAAGGACTGTCCTTCGCACGACGCAACGCGGAGTGCCTGGACACAGCCCTTAGCTGTGGTATATTGGCCATATATCACAAACCCCTGAGGTACCTTATTGCTATTATAAACTGGTTACCAACGTAATTAGAGCAGTAAAAATACATGTGTCTACAAATACAAAAATACAAAATACATGTGTGTTTAAATTGCGTGTGTGTGTGTTTGTGTGTGTGGGCTCTTGTCTGGGTCGTATTTCCCTGTCCTCATCTCCAGTTGAGGTTCTCTTTGATGAGAGGGTAATTCCAGTTGTAATTGGATCTCAATGCCCATTAAGCCTTTTTAATGGGCTGCCGGTAATAATCCACTCATTCTTTAATGGGCTGCCGGTAATAATCCACTCATTCTTTAATGGGCTGCCGGTAATAATCCACTCATTCTTTAATGGGCTGCCGGTAATAATACACTCATTCTTTAATGGGCTGCCGGTAATAATACACTCATTCTTTAATGGGCTACTGGTAATAATCCACTCATTCTTTAATGGGCTGCCGGTAATAATCCGCTCATTCTTTAATGGGCTGCCGGTAATAATCCACTCATTCTTTAATGGGCTGCCGGTAATAATACACTCATTCTTTAATGGGCTACTGGTAATAATCCACTCATTCTTTAATGGGCTGCCGGTAATAATCCACTCATTCTTTAATGGGCTGCCGGTAATAATCCACTCATTCTTTAATGGGCTGCCGGTAATAATCCACTCATTCTTTAATGGGCTGCCGGTAATAATCCACTCATTCTTTAATGGGCTGCCGGTAATAATACGCTCATTCTTTAATGGGCTGCCGGTAATAATCCACTCATTCTTTAATGGGCTGCCGGTAATAATACGCTCATTCTTTAATGGGCTGCCGGTAATAATCCACTCATTCTTTAATGGGCTGCCGGTAATAATCCACTCATTCTTTAATGGGCTGCCGGTAATAATCCACTCATTCTTTAATGGGCTGCCGGTAATAATACGCTCATTCTTTAATGGGCTGCAGGTAATAATCCACTCATTCTTTAATGGGCTACTGGTAATAATCCACTCATTCTTTAATGGGCTGCCGGTAATAATCCACTCATTCTTTAATGGGCTGCCGGTAATAATCCACTCATTCTTTAATGGGCTGCCGGTAATAATCCACTCATTCTTTAATGGGCTGCCGGTAATAATCCACTCATTCTTTAATGGGCTGCCGGTAATAATCCACTCATTCTTTAATGGGCTGCCGGTAATAATCCACTCATTCTTTTATCTGAATCATAAAGCCCCTTGTGCTTAAGAGCCACTGGTCAATCTCACTAAAGCAAAGGAAAATTAAGAAAGGCTCATTGTCATTTCAAGCCATATATCTTGGGGTTTTGATATCAATATAAAATGTGGCTATCAAGGCTTCTCTTTTATTTGATTTCTCATCATTTATTTCTTGTTTGCAAATTTTTCCCGTAGTCCCTTTGCTGTGTGAATTTTAGACTGTTGACTTAAGAAAGTTACATTATTCTTTTAATTACTTTTTATTCAGAGAATAAATTGTATTGGGAGAGAAAAACATTTAAATGAAGAATGTATCAACAATAGTTCAAAGACCAAGGTAAAAGACACAGGGATTCTGAGCATGAACGAGTGATTGTATAGTTCCTGGCAAGGTGTCTGAATGTCTGACGTGATCTTTAACCTCATCTATCTCTGAAGAGAACTACGAAGTCAAAATATGAAGGAGCTAGCTTTTCTGATTGAAAAGTCACCTCATCTGTAATCTTCGAAACCCAGAACTAAAATGTTGTGTAATTGCATCAGATGCTCGATTATGTTCTGGGGGTAAACGTGTTAGAAAATAAACTAAAACGAGGAGTGGAAGCAAGGCGGTAGCTCCTCCCCCCTCTCTTTGCAAGTTACAGGCAAGTTAAAACTTTTGACTATGGCCCAAATGTCCCCTCCCCTTCTGAAATCGTGATTCGTCCAAAATGATCAGTGGCCCCAAAAAATGCACCGGAACATAGTTCCTCGTTAGTCGTCGCATCCCACAGTCTATTGACAGATGCTACAATACCATTTAATGTACGTGCGTCTGTAACCGATGTGAAATGGCTAGCTAGTTAGCGGTGGTGCGCGCTAATAGCGTTTCAATCGGTGACGTCACTCGCTCTGAGGCCTTGAAGTAGTTGTTCCCCTTGCTCTGCAAGGGCCGCGGCTTTTGTGGCGCGATGGGTAACGATGCTTCTTGGGTGTCAGTTGTCTATGTGTGCAGACACAAGAGATGACCTACTCTGTAATCTCACTTTGTAAAGAATAACAGAGCTCTTCAATCAGATGTTCCTAGACATTGTATAGCGGTAAAGGAGACCTTTGGGTGGCTATCAGCCTTATTGGTGCAATAGTATTACATGACTGAATCCACTGAGAGTTGGAACCTGCTTCCTGTATGTCCCTGTCATTGACAGGCATTCCTTTCAACCTGCACCCAGATAAAAGAGCCACTGAGCATACCCTTAACCTCCTAGCCTTCTGCTTTTAGCATTTCCTTCTCACCATTCCCCTTTCTCTTGGTCAACCCTTCTCTCTTTTTTATCCCTTTTCTTCACTTGACCCTCGTTTCCTCTCACGCTCCTCCTGTCAGGCTAACAAACTATTGGCTTTCCCTCTGAGGCCTGGGAGAGAGCTGGCGGACTGGAGGAGAGCCTGTGGACTAGGGGTACCACCAGGAGGGCAGGATGAAGAGAGGGGGGCTGGGGGGGCCAGACGGGGAGGCTGGTTGTTACAGCAGATGGATAGCAATAGTAGTGTGCCCCGTGGAGCCTGGGCCTGGCTGTGTGTAAACAAAGCGGAAGGCTCATCTACCCACAGCGGCCATTACGGCAGCTCTCAGCGTGCCGCACAGCACATCTGCCCAAGCAGGGAGCCATCACTCTCTCTTCATCACACAGCACACATAGCATTTGTATTCAGCAGGACTGCTAATGTTGAGCAGCAGAGCGTCTTACAGCTGTCGAGTTCAGACAGGCAAGGTGCTGCGACATAAAAGCCTTGTGCACATATTCAATAGTGAGCAGAACAAAATGAGTTTCATCCATGTTGGGTGGATCGTTGGAAGTCTTCCAGTGTAAGCTTTCGTTAGCTCCATGCCAGGTAGCTGGGTAGATAGTTGGGGAGAGGGGCAGGAGAAAGAGGCAGGGGAGGTGTCACTTTTTCTCTCTCTCCCGCAGTGAGTCTGTCAGGTCCAGAGGTCTCACGCTACACTCCCCTCCACAGTTCTAGTCACACATCGCCATCTAGTGGACATATATATTATCTCAAATGCACAATTGATTTTATTTAGTGTGCTGTGCTATATCACTTTCTACATGCCATACTACAGTACAGTGTTGTGCCATTAATACATTTCCCACAGGAACTGCTGCTGTGGCTGACTGCTGCATCTCACCAGGGGGCACTTCCGATGCAGCACTCTGCTGGCTGGCTGGCTCTAGGCTGGCTGGCTGGCTCTAGGCACTTGACTTCCGGCGCCGAAAAGAGATGGCCGCCTCGCTTCGCGTTCCTTGGAAAATATGCAGTATTTTGTTTTTTTATGTGTTATTTCTTACATCGGTACCCCAGGTAATCTTAGGTTTCATTACATACAGTCGGGAGGAACTACTGAATATACGATTAACGTCAACTCATCATCGTTCCTACCAGGAATATGACTTTCCCGAAACGGATCCAGTGTTTTGCCTTCCACCCAATACAATGGATCTGATCCCAGCCGGCGACCCTGTGCGACGCCGTAAAAGGGGCAAACGAGGCGGTCTCGTGGTCAGGCTTCGGAGACGGGCACATCGCGCTCCACTCCCTAGCATACTACTCGCCAATGTCCAGTCTCTTGACAATAAGGTTGATGAAATCCGAGCACGGGTAGCATTCCAGAGAGACATCAGGGATTGCAACGTGCTCTGCTTCACGGAAACATGGCTAACTCAAGAGACGCTAACGGAGTCGGTGCAGCCAGCTGGTTTCTTCATGCATCGCGCCGACAGAAACAAACATCTTTCTGGTAAGAAGAGGGGCGGGGGGGTATGCCTTATGATTAACGAGACGTGGTGTGATCATCATAACAACACACAGGAACTCAAGTCATTCTGTTCACCTGATCTAGAACTCCTCACAATCAAATGTCGACCGCATTATCTACCAAGGGAATTCTCTTCAATCATAATCACAGCCGTATATATTCCCCCCCAAGCAGACACATCGATGGCCCTGAACGAACTTTATCTGACTCTTTGTAAACTGGAAACCACACACCCTGAGGCTGCATTCATCGTAGCTGGGGATTTTAACAAGGCTAATCTAAAAACAAAACTCCCTAAATTCTATCAGCATATCGATTGTGCTACCAGGGCTGGAAAAACCCTAGATCATTGTTATACTAATTTCCGCGACGCATATAAGGCCCTCCCCCGCCCCCCTTTCGGAAAAGCTGACCACGACTCCATTTTGTTGATTCCAGCCTACAAACAGAAACTAAAACAACAAGCTCCCGCGCTCAGGTCTGTTCAACGCTGGTCCGACCAATCTGAATCCACGCTTCAAGACTGCTTCGATCACGCGGATTGGAATATGTTCCGCATTGCGTCCAACAACAATATTGACGAATATGCTGATTCGGTGAGCGAGTTCATTAGGAAGTGCATTGACGATGTCGTACCCACAGCAACGATTAAAACATTCCCAAACCAGAAACCGTGGATTGACGGCAGCATTCGCGTGAAACTGAAAGCGCGAACCACTGCTTTTAACCAGGGCAAGGTGACCGGAAGCATGACCGAATACAAACAGTGTAGCTATTCTCTCCGCAAGGCAATCAAACAGGCTAAGTCCCAGTACAGAGACAAAATCGAGTCGCAATTCAACAGCTCAGACACAAGAGGTATGTGGCAGGGTCTACAGTCAATCACGGATTACAAAAAGAAAACCAGCCCCGTCGCGGACCAGGATGTCTTGCTCCCAGACAGGCTAAACAACTTTTTTGCTCGCTTTGAGGACAATACAGTGCCACTGACACGGCCCCCTACCAAAACCTGCGGGCTCTCCTTCACTGCAGCCGAGGTGAGTAAAACATTTAAACGTGTTAACCCTCGCAAGGCTGCAGGCCCAGACGGCATTCCCAGCCGCGTCCTCAGAGCATGCGCAGACCAGCTGGCTGGTGTGTTTACGGACATATTCAATCAATCCTTATCCCAGTCTGCTGTTCCCACATGCTTCAAGAGGGCCACCATTGTTCCTGTTCCCAAGAAAGCTAAGGTAACTGAGCTAAACGACTACCGCCCCGTAGCACTCACTTCCGTCATCATGAAGTGCTTTGAGAGACTAGTCAAGGACCATATCACCTCCACCCTACCGGACACCCTAGACCCACTCCAATTTGCTTACCGACCCAATAGGTCCACAGACGACGCAATCGCAACCACACTGCACACTGCCCTAACCCATCTGGACAAGAGGAATACCCATGTGAGAATGCTGTTCATCGATTACAGCTCAGCATTTAACACCATAGTACCCTCCAAACTCGTCATCAAGCTCGAGACCCTGGGTCTCGACCCCGCCCTGTGCAACTGGGTCCTGGACTTCCTGACGGGCCGCCCCCAGGTGGTGAGGGTAGGTAACAACATCTCCACCCCGCTGATCCTCAACACTGGGGCCCCACAAGGGTGCGTTCTGAGCCCTCTCCTGTACTCCCTGTTCACCCACGACTGCGTGGCCATGCACGCCTCCAACTCAATCATCAAGTTTGCGGATGACACTACAGTGGTAGGCTTGATTACCAACAACGACGAGACGGCCTACAGGGAGGAGGTGAGGGCCCTCGGAGTGTGGTGTCAGGAAAATAACCTCACACTCAACGTCAACAAAACAAAGGAGATGATTGTGGACTTCAGGAAACAGCAGAGGGAGCACCCCCCTATCCACATCGACGGGTCAGTAGTGGAGAAGGTGGAAAGTTTTAAGTTCCTCGGTGTACACATCACGGACAAACTGAATTGGTCCACCCACACAGACAGCGTTGTGAAGAAGGCGCAGCAGCGCCTCTTCAACCTCAGGAGGCTGAAGAAATTCGGCTTGTCACCAAAAGCACTCACAAACTTCTACAGATGCACAATCGAGAGCATCCTGTCGGGCTGTATCACCGCCTGGTACGGCAACTGCTCCGCCCACAACCGTAAGGCTCTCCAGAGGGTAGTGAGGTCTGCAGAACGCACCACCGGGGGCAAACTACCTGCCCTCCAGGACACCTACACCACCCGATGTCACAGGAAGGCCATAAAGATCATCAAGGACAACAACCACCCAAGCCACTGCCTGTTCACCCCGCTATCATCCAGAAGGCGAGGTCAGTACAGGTGCATCAAAGCAGGGACCGAGAGACTGAAAAACAGCTTCTATCTCAAGGCCATCAGACTGTTAAACAGCCACCACTAACATTTAGCGGCCGCTGCCAACATACTGACTCAACTCCAGCCACTTTAAAAATGGGAATTGATGGAAATTATGTAAAAATGTACCACTAGCCACTTTAAACAATGCCACTTAATATAATGTTTACATACCCTACATTACCCATCTCATATGTACAGTGGGGAGAACAAGTATTTGATACACTGCCGATTTTGCAGGTTTTCCTACTTACAAAGCATGTAGAGGTCTGTAAT
Source organism: Salvelinus alpinus (assembly GCF_045679555.1). Lineage (NCBI taxonomy): Eukaryota > Metazoa > Chordata > Actinopteri > Salmoniformes > Salmonidae > Salvelinus > Salvelinus alpinus. The sequence continues at coordinate 32,986,203 of NC_092104.1, forward strand.
TATTATCATAGGTACACTTCAACTATGAGAGACGGAATCTAAAACAAAAATCCAGAAAATCACATTGTATGATTTTTAAGTAATTAATTTGCATTTTATTGCATGACATAAGTATTTGATACATCAGAAAAGCAGAACTTAATATTTGGTACAGAAACCTTTGTTTGCAATTACAGAGATCATACGATTCCTGTAGTTCTTGACTAGGTTTGCACACACTGCAGCAGGGATTTTGGCCCACTCCTCCCTACAGATCTTCTCCAGATCCTTCAGGTTTCGGGGCTGTCGCTGGGCAATACGGACTTTCAGCTCCCTCCAAAGATTTTCTATTGGGTTCAGGTCTGGAGACTGGCTAGGCCACTCCAGGACCTTGAGATGCTTCTTACGGAGCCACTCCTTAGTTGCCATGGCTGTGTGCTTCGTGTCGTTGTCATGCTGGAAGACCCAGCCACGACCCATCTTCAATGCTCTTACTGAGGGAAGGAGGTTGTTGGCCAAGATCTCGCGATACATGGCCCCATCCATCCTCCCCTCAATACGGTGCAGTCGTCCTGTCCCCTTTGCAGAAAAGCATCCCCAAAGAATGATGTTTCCACCTCCATGCTTCACGGTTGGGATGGTGTTCTTGGGGTTGTACTCATACTTCTTCTTCCTCCAAACACGGCGAGTGGGGTTAGACCAAAAAGCTCTATTTTTGTCTCATCAGACCACATGACCTTCTCCCATTCCTCCTCTGGATCATCCAGATGGTCATTGGCAAACTTCAGACAGGCCTGGACATGCACTGGCTTAAGCAGGGGGACCTTGCGTGCGCTGCAGGATTTTAATCCATGACGGCGTAGTGTGTTACTAATGGTTTTCTTTGAGACTGTGGTCCCAGCTCTCTTCAGGTCATTGACCAGGTCCTGCCGTGTAGTTCTGGGCTGATCCCTCACCTTCCTCATGATCATTGATGCCCCACGAGGTGAAATCTTGCATGGAGCCCCAGACCGAGGGTGATTGACCGTCATCTTGAACTTCTTCCATTTTCTAATAATTGCGCCAACAGTTGTTTCCTTCTCACCAAGCTGCTTGCCTATTGTCCTGTAGCTCATCCCAGCCTTGTGCAGGTCTACAATTTTATCCCTGATGTCCTTACACAGCTCTCTGGTCTTGGCCATTGTGGAGAGGTTGGAATCTGTTTGATTGTGTGTGGACAGGTGTCTTTTATACAGGTAACGAGTTCAAACAGGTGCAGTTAATACAGGTAATGAGTGGAGAACAGGAGGGCTTCTTAAAGAAAAACTAACAGGTCTGTGAGAGCCGGAATTCTTACTGGTTGGTAGGTGATCAAATACTTATGTCATGCAATAAAATGCAAATTAATTATTTAAAAATCATACAATATGATTTTCTGGATTTTTGTTTTAGATTCGTCTCTCACAGTTGAAGTGTACCTATGATAAAAATTACAGACCTCTACATGCTTTGTAAGTAGGAAAACCTGCAAAATCGGCAGTGTATCAAATACTTGTTCTCCCCACTGTACATACTGTACTCTATATCATCTACTGCATCTTGCCATCTTTATGTAATACATGTACCACTAGCCACTTTAAACTATGCCACTTTATGTTTACATACCCTACAGTACTCATCTCATATGTATATACCGTACTCTATACCATCTACTGCATCTTGCCATGCCGTTCTGTACCACCACTCATTCATATATCTTTATGTACATATTCTTTATCCCTTTACACTTGTGTGTGTGTATAAGGTAGTAGTTGTGGAATTGTTAGGTTAGATTACTTGTTGGTTATTACTGCATTGTCGGAACTAGAAGCACAAGCATTTCGCTACACTCGCATTAACATCTGCTAACCATGTGTATGTGACTAATAAAATTTGATTTGATTTGATTTGAGTTCCTCAACCAGAAAGACCATTACTAGTACTCTCACTGTGTGTGTGTGTGTGTGTGTGTGTGTGTGTGTGTGTGTGTGTGTGTGTGTGTGTGTGTGTGTGTGTGTGTGTGTGTGTGTGTGTGTGTGTGTGTGTGTGTGTGTGTGTGTGTGTGTGTGTGTGTGTGTGTGTGTGTGTGTGTTTGTTTGTGCTGCCTAAAACCACTATGCCTATGTGCCAGTGTGAATAGCTGTAATGAAGTTTGGTGTGCTGTGCCATCTGAAATGAACACCATTGTGTTTGTCTTTTGCAGGAGCTGCCAGAGTATGACTAGCCTGTTCAGTAATACCGTGTCCCCAGCCAAAGATGGCTGCTCCTCTCTGCCCCGCCGACCCAGCAACCTCAACAAACCTCCTCTCCGTGCCCTCTACGACCTGCTCATCGCACCCATGGAAGGGGTGAGCGTGTGTGTGTGTGTGTGTGTGTGTGTGTGTGTGTGCGCATTTGATAGAGAGGGGAGGAGGAAAGACAGAGAGAGAAAGTGTTTATAAGTCCAATATTAATACCACTCATCACTCCCTGTCTCTGTTTGTCCAGGGCCTGATGCATTCCAGTGGTCCCGTGGGCAGACACAGACAGCTGATATTGGTATTGGAGGGGGAGTTGTACCTCATCCCCTTCGCCCTGCTGAAGGGCAGCTCCTCTAATGAGTACCTGTATGAACGCTTCAGCCTCATTGCCGTGCCCTCCATCCAGGGTCTAGGGATCAGCTCCAAGGTCAGAATTGGCTTTTATTTGAATGCCATCACTTCTTTTATTGCTGTTACTACCACTGTCAAGCCCCATGTTACATTCTATCATTGTCATCATTGGCCTCTCTCAATGTGTCCTCAGGGTCATTCTCGGCGGGTGGGGCCGGCTTCCTGTGGGGGCGTGTCCATGGCAGCTGTGGTGGGTAACCCTCGTCTGCCGTCCTCTGTGATGGACCGCTGGCTGTGGGGGCCCATGCCCTCGGCCGAGGAGGAGGCCCTCATGGTGTCTGAGCTGCTGGGCTGCCATCCACTGGCTGGATCCTCTGCCACCAAGGAGAGGGTGATGAGTGCCCTCACTCAGGCCGAGTGTGCACACTTCGCTACCCACATCTCCTGGAAGCTGGCCGCCCTGGTGCTCACACCCAACCCAGAGAGCATACCCGGCGGGGCAGGGGCGGGTGTGGGGACTGGAGGGAGAGGGGCAGGGGGCGGGAAGAGAGGCAGTGGAGGCAAGGGCAGGAAAGGCTCGTTTGGGAGCAGCTACACCATCCCAGAGAGCCTGCACCTGCAGGATGATGGGAGCGACGCGGAGAGTATCTGTGACAGCCCTCCCCTGCAGGAGTTCCTGCTCACCGCTGCTGACATACTGGACCTGAGGCTGCCTGTCAAACTGGTGGTGCTGGGGTGAGTGGATCAGGAGAGGGGCGGCTGGCCTAATGTGGAACACCTCTTATTTCAAGTGGTCCAGGAGAGGGGGGAACCGGATTCTATAACAAAATGTCCACTCTGTTATCCACTGATAGTTATGTAGTTATGCTGTGGTAGATAAAGATATAGTCGACAGTGCAGTAGTCTAGTATTGGTGATAGAGGGTTATGTAACCAGGTGGTGGTGTGTGTGTGTATCTTATCTATAGGTCATACCAGGAGTCCAGCAGTAAGGTGACAGCAGACGGTGTGGTAGGTCTGACCAGGGCCTTCCTGGCTGCTGGGGCCCAGTGTGTCCTGGTGTCTCTGTGGCCTGTTCCTGTGTCAGCCTCCAAAGTGTTCGTCCATGCCTTCTACACTGCTCTGCTCAACGGGACCAAGGCCAGCGCTGCCCTCGCAGACGCCATGAAGACTGTCCAGAGCAGCAAGCAGTACTCCCACCCCTCCAACTGGGCAGGTTAGAGACATTCTACTTCCACACACTCAGTACTCCCACCCCTCCAACTGGGCAGGTTAGACACATTCTACTTCCACACACTCAGTACTCCCACCCCTCCAACTGGGCAGGTTAGACACATTCTACTTCCACACACTCAGTACTCCCACCCCTCCAACTGGGCAGGTTAGAGACATTCTACTTCCACACACTCAGTACTCCCACCCCTCCAACTGGGCAGGTTAGAGACATTCTACTTCCACACACTCAGTACTCCCACCCCTCCAACTGGGCAGGTTAGAGACATTCTACTTCCACACACTCAGTACTCCCACCCCTCCAACTGGGCAGGTTAGACACATTCTACTTCCACACACTCAGTACTCCCACCCCTCCAACTGGGCAGGTTAGACACATTCTACTTCCACACACTCAGTACTCCCACCCCTCCAACTGGGCAGGTTAGAGACATTCTACTTCCACACACTCAGTACTCCCACCCCTCCAACTGGGCAGGTTAGAGACATTCTACTTCCACACACTCAGTACTCCCACACCTCCAACTGGGCAGGTTAGAGACATTCTACTTCCACACACTCAGTACTCCCACCCCTCCAACTGGGCAGGTTAGAGACATTCTACTTCCACACACTCAGTACTCCCACCCCTCCAACTGGGCAGGTTAGAGACATTCTACTTCCACACACTCAGTACTCCCACCCCTCCAACTGGGCAGGTTAGAGACATTCTACTTCCACACACTCAGTACTCCCACCCCTCCAACTGGGCAGGTTAGAGACATTCTACTTCCACACACTCAGTACTCCCACCCCTCCAACTGGGCAGGTTAGAGACATTCTACTTCCACACACTCAGTACTCCCACCCCTCCAACTGGGCAGGTTAGAGACATTCTACTTCCACACACTCAGTACTCCCACCCCTCCAACTGGGCAGGTTAGAGACATTCTACTTCCACACACTCAGTACTCCCACACCTCCAACTGGGCAGGTTAGAGACATTCTACTTCCACACACTCAGTACTCCCACACCTCCAACTGGGCAGGTTAGAGACATTCTACTTCCACACACTCAGTACTCCCACCCCTCCAACTGGGCAGGTTAGAGACATTCTACTTCCACACACTCAGTACTCCCACCCCTCCAACTGGGCAGGTTAGAGACATTCTACTTCCACACACTCAGTACTCCCACCCCTCCAACTGGGCAGGTTAGAGACATTCTACTTCCACACACTCAGTACTCCCACACCTCCAACTGGGCAGGTTAGAGACATTCTACTTCCACACACTCAGTACTCCCACCCCTCCAACTGGGCAGGTTAGAGACATTCTACTTCCACACACTCAGTACTCCCACCCCTCCAACTGGGCAGGTTAGAGACATTCTACTTCCACACACTCAGTACTCCCACCACTCCAACTGGGCAGGTTAGAGACATTCTACTTCCACACACTCAGTACTCCCACCCCTCCAACTGGGCAGGTTAGACACATTCTACTTCCACACACTCAGTACTCCCACCCCTCCAACTGGGCAGGTTAGAGACATTCTACTTCCACACACTCAGTACTCCCACCCCTCCAACTGGGCAGGTTAGAGACATTCTACTTCCACACACTCAGTACTCCCACCCCTCCAACTGGGCAGGTTAGAGACATTCTACTTCCACACACTCAGTACTCCCACCCCTCCAACTGGGCAGGTTAGACACATTCTACTTCCACACACTCAGTACTCCCACCCCTCCAACTGGGCAGGTTAGAGACATTCTACTTCCACACACTCAGTACTCCCACCCCTCCAACTGGGCAGGTTAGAGACATTCTACTTCCACACACTCAGTACTCCCACACCTCCAACTGGGCAGGTTAGAGACATTCTACTTCCACACACTCAGTACTCCCACACCTCCAACTGGGCAGGTTAGAGACATTCTACTTCCACACACTCAGTACTCCCACCCCTCCAACTGGGCAGGTTAGAGACATTCTACTTCCACACACTCAGTACTCCCACCCCTCCAACTGGGCAGGTTAGAGACATTCTACTTCCACACACTCAGTACTCCCACCCCTCCAACTGGGCAGGTTAGAGACATTCTACTTCCACACACTCAGTACTCCCACCACTCCAACTGGGCAGGTTAGAGACATTCTACTTCCACACACTCAGTACTCCCACCCCTCCAACTGGGCAGGTTAGAGACATTCTACTTCCACACACTCAGTACTCCCACCCCTCCAACTGGGCAGGTTAGAGACATTCTACTTCCACACACTCAGTACTCCCACCCCTCCAACTGGGCAGGTTAGAGACATTCTACTTCCACACACTCAGTACTCCCACCCCTCCAACTGGGCAGGTTAGAGACATTCTACTTCCACACACTCAGTACTCCCACACCTCCAACTGGGCAGGTTAGAGACATTCTACTTCCACACACTCAGTACTCCCACACCTCCAACTGGGCAGGTTAGAGACATTCTACTTCCACACACTCAGTACTCCCACCCCTCCAACTGGGCAGGTTAGAGACATTCTACTTCCACACACTCAGTACTCCCACCCCTCCAACTGGGCAGGTTAGAGACATTCTACTTCCACACACTCAGTACTCCCACCCCTCCAACTGGGCAGGTTAGAGACATTCTACTTCCACACACTCAGTACTCCCACCCCTCCAACTGGGCAGGTTAGACACATTCTACTTCCACACACTCAGTACTCCCACCCCTCCAACTGGGCAGGTTAGAGACATTCTACTTCCACACACTCAGTACTCCCACCCCTCCAACTGGGCAGGTTAGAGACATTCTACTTCCACACACTCAGTACTCCCACCCCTCCAACTGGGCAGGTTAGAGACATTCTACTTCCACACACTCAGTACTCCCACCCCTCCAACTGGGCAGGTTAGAGACATTCTACTTCCACACACTCAGTACTCCCACCCCTCCAACTGGGCAGGTTAGAGACATTCTACTTCCACACACTCAGTACTCCCACCCCTCCAACTGGGCAGGTTAGACATTCTACTTCCACACACTCAGTACTCCCATCCCTCCAACTGGGCAGGTTAGAGACATTCTACTTCCACACACTCAGTACTCCCACCCCTCCAACTGGGCAGGTTAGAGACATTCTACTTCCACACACTCAGTACTCCCACACCTCCAACTGGGCAGGTTAGAGACATTCTACTTCCACACACTCAGTACTCCCACCCCTCCAACTGGGCAGGTTAGAGACATTCTACTTCCACACACTCAGTACTCCCACACCTCCAACTGGGCAGGTTAGAGACATTCTACTTCCACACACTCAGTACTCCCACCCCTCCAACTGGGCAGGTTAGACACATTCTACTTCCACACACTCAGTACTCCCACCCCTCCAACTGGGCAGGTTAGAGACATTCTACTTCCACACACTCAGTACTCCCACCCCTCCAACTGGGCAGGTTAGAGACATTCTACTTCCACACACTCAGTACTCCCACCCCTCCAACTGGGCAGGTTAGAGACATTCTACTTCCACACACTCAGTACTCCCACACCTCCAACTGGGCAGGTTAGATACATTCTACTTCCACACACTCAGTACTCCCACCCCTCCAACTGGGCAGGTTAGAGACATTCTACTTCCACACACTCAGTACTCCCACCCCTCCAACTGGGCAGGTTAGAGACATTCTACTTCCACTCACTCAGTACTCCCACCCCTCCAACTGGGCAGGTTAGAGACATTCTACTTCCACACACTCAGTACTCCCACCCCTCCAACTGGGCAGGTTAGAGACATTCTACTTCCACACACTCAGTACTCCCACCCCTCCAACTGGGCAGGTTAGAGACATTCTACTTCCACACACTCAGTACTCCCACCCCTCCAACTGGGCAGGTTAGAGACATTCTACTTCCACACACTCAGTACTCCCACCCCTCCAACTGGGCAGGTTAGACACATTCTACTTCCACACACTCAGTACTCCCACCCCTCCAACTGGGCAGGTTAGAGACATTCTACTTCCACACACTCAGTACTCCCACCCCTCCAACTGGGCAGGTTAGAGACATTCTACTTCCACACACTCAGTACTCCCACACCTCCAACTGGGCAGGTTAGAGACATTCTACTTCCACACACTCAGTACTCCCACCCCTCCAACTGGGCAGGTTAGAGACATTCTACTTCCACACACTCAGTACTCCCACCCCTCCAACTGGGCAGGTTAGAGACATTCTACTTCCACACACTCAGTACTCCCACCCCTCCAACTGGGCAGGTTAGACACATTCTACTTCCACACAATCAGATTGGCTTGGTTTGTCACCTCCAACTGAGTAGATCCCACTGGACTCTCACTGTCTGCATCTCTCTTTTCCTCTCCTTCCTGTTGATCTTGTGGATGTGTCTGTCCAGGCTACATGCTGATTGGTAATGACGTGAAGCTGAACAGCCCCTCGTCTCTGATTGGCCAGGCTCTAGCAGAGATCCTACAGTATCCAGAGAGAGCACGGGATGCTCTGCGGGTCTTACTGCACCTTGTGAGGGTCAAATACACACACACACACACACACACACACACACACACACACACACACACACACACACACACACACACACACACACACACACACACACACACACACACACACACACACACACACACACACACACACACACACACACACACACACACACACACACACACACACACACACACACACACACACACACACACACACACACACACACACACTCTTACATTAGTCTAAATCCCCCTGTCCCCACCAGGTGGAGAAGTCTCTCCAGAGGATTCAGAACGGCCAGCGTAACTCCATGTACACGTCCCAGCAGAGTGTGGAGAACAAGGTGGGGGGCGTCCCAGGCTGGCATGCCCTGCTGACCGCTGTGGGCTTCCGCCTGGACTCGGCTGGCACCGGCATCCCTGCTGCTGTTTTCTTCCCCACAGCAGACCCTGGAGACAGGCTACAGCAGTGTAGCACCACCCTGCAGTCAATACTTGGTAGGCAGTGGTCCTTGGCAGGAGGACATGGGACTGGGGATAGGACAGTGAGATGGAGAACAGCTCCAGACATGAACTGGGCCTCCATCTTTCTACTATAGAATATCAAAAGTTACAATACTGCTTATCAGGTGGCTTTGTGTGCTTTTTACCAACACACAGATAGTATAACCAGTGTTTTACTCTTCTACTGAATGTATGGTATATTAAATGCAGCTTGAAAGAATGCTGAATAATGAACCATGTGCTTTAACCGTGTCTCCCAGGTCTACCGCCCCCAGCTCTCCAAGCCCTGTGTAAACTCATCACCGCCTCCGAGGCAGGAGAGCAGCTCATCAACCGGGTAGGCCCCAGCACCACAGCAGCACAGCACCACAGCACCACAGCAGCACAGCACCACAGCACCACAGCACCCCAGCAGCACAGCACCACAGCACCACAGCACCACAGCACCCCAGCAGCACAGCACCACAGCACCCCAGCAGCACAGCAGCACAGCACCACAGCAGCACAGCACCACAGCAGCACAGCACCACAGCAGCACAGCACCACAGCACCACAGCAGCACAGCACCACAGCAGCACAGCACCACAGCAGCACAGCAGCACAGCACCACAGCACCACAGCAGCACAGCACCACAGCACCACAGCAGCACAGCACCACAGCAGCACAGCACCACAGCAGCACAGTGTTACTGCTCACCACTGGAGTGTAGTATTTAGTGTCTTGCAACTCCAGAGAGGGAGACATTGTGTATTATGAAGGAAACAGAAACCCGACTCTTCCCATTATCTGAGCCGCTGGGGACTTACTTCATTTTTTTATATATATGTTTTTTTACTTAACTTTTATTTAACCAGGCAAGTCAGTTAAGAACAAATTCTTAATTACAATGACGGAAAATTGTGCGCCGCCCTATGGGACTCCCAATCACGGCCGGATGTGATACAGCCTGGATTCAAACCAGGGACTGTAGTGACGCCTCTTGCACTGAGATGCAGTGCCTTAGACCACTGCGCCACTCAGGAGCACTGAGCCCTTAAAGGCCCAGTGCAGTCAAAATTCAGTGTTCCTGTGTTTTGTATCATATTGTACAACAGCTGATAAAAATAACACTGTAAAAGTGTAAAGAAATGTATTAAAGTTATTTCCTGATAGTTGTTGCTTGAAAATACAATTTACACAGGACCTTTTAATCAGCCTGTTTGTATGGGTGGAGTTTCAGCCTGCCTGGTGACATCACCAGGTGATACATTGGTTAATAGTTAATAATTTTACTGTATTTATTTATCTGTATGTATTGTCCCCCACGATGAAATCGGGGAGGGGACTGTGGATCTGTCTCCGTCTGTTATTATGTTTTTACAATAGTCGCGATATATCAGACAGCACTGCGTCTTGGCTTAGAGATCTGACATTTACAAAATTGTACTGATTGTCCAAAGAGGAGAGGAGAGCTATAGTAATGAAATGTACGTGCGATAGTCACACTATATCTCAGACACAACTGGCCCGATCTTGACGAAACTTGGGTGAATGATGCGTCTTGTCATAGAGATCTGTCATGTTTACCGTTGTTTTTATTTGTACTTTTTACTGCTCTAGGGCTATTATTAATGCTTGGATAACCTTATCTACTATTATGTCTAGATTTATTTTTTCATTCTTTATGAGGTGTGCACTGCGCATAACACCGGAATAAGTATCACTGACTGAATTATTGCTGTGAATCATTGCAATGTTTGTCTATGTGTCAATTGATTCCGTAAGGGATGGGTTGCCAACTGGAGATTTGACACGAAAATACAATTTCATTAATTAACTCATTCAATCATTCATTCATTCAACAAAGAGAGTCCCAAACCTCTCTGCCAATAACAACTGGTTTTAAGTTTTCCCCTTCCCACTCAGATCACTCCAAGACAGTCCTAGCTTGCTTGAGAAATAAACTCAGCAAAAAAAAGAAACGTCCCCAACTGCGTTTATTTTCAGCAAACTTAACATGTGTAAATATTTGTATGAACATAAGAAGATTCAACAACTGAGACATAAACTGAACAAGTTCCACAGACATGTGACTAACAGAAATGGAATAATGTGTCCTTGAACAAAGGGGGGGGGGGGGGGGGCAAAATCAAAAGTAACGGTCAGTATTTGGTGTGGCCAACAGCTGCATTAAGTACTGCAGTGCATCTCCTCCTCATGGACTACACCAGATTTGCCAGTTCTTGCTGTGAGATGTTACCCCACTCTTCCACCAAGGCACCTGCAAGTTCCCTGACATTTCTGGGGGAAATGGCCCTAGCCCTAGCCCTCACCCTCAATCCCATTGACGTGCTCAATGGGATTGAGATCCGGGCTCTTCGCTGGCCATGGCAGAACGAACACTGACATTCCTGTCTTGCAGGAAATCACGCACAGAACGAGCAGTATGGCTGGTGCCATTGTCATGCTGGAGGGTCATGTCAGGATGAGCCTGCAGGAAGGGCACCACATGAGGGAGGAGGATGTCTTCCCTGTAACGCACAGCGTTGAGATTGCCTGCAATGACAACAAGCTCAGTTTGATGATGCTGTGACACACCGCCCCAGACCATGATGGACCCTCCACCTCCAAATCGATCCGGCTCTAGAGTACAGGCCTCGGTGTAACGCTCATTCCTTCAACGATAAACGCAAATCCGACCATCACCCCTGGTGAGACAAAACCGCGACTCGTCAGTGAAGAGCACTTTTTGCCAGTCCTGTCTGGTCCAGCGACGATGGGTTTGTGCCCATAGGTGACGTTGTTGCCGGTGATGTCTGGTGAGGACCTGCCTTACAACAGGTCCTACAAGCCCTCAGTCCAGCCTCTTTCAGCCTATTGTGGACTGTCTGAGCACTGATGGAGGGATTGTGCGTTCCTGGTGTAACTCGGGCAGTTGTTGTTGCCATCCAGCCAGAAAGGGATTTGGGCTTTTGTTTCCACATTGGTGGTGACCATAACATTTAAAACATTCCAAGCATGTATGATATATGAGGTATTCCTGACAGCACACTGCAAAGGCAACTATGCATGGTGATTCAATGGTTTTGCGTAATATGTGTCTAATGTATGACACACTACCCATCAGTTGTGTTTTTCTGTTTCCCTGTGTGCCCTTTGTGTCCCCATTGGACCTGGTCTCCTCTGCTCTTTGTGAATGGGCTGTCCTGTATGCATGCACTAAAAGCCTCTTCTCTCTCTCCTGCCCCTGTCTCTAACCTGCGGTCTGAAGGCTGTTAAAAATATGGTGGGAATGGTAAGTGTGCCTCCCCCTCTACACCTCGTCCCACCCCATCCCACTCCTCTCCATTTCACTGCTGCTTTAAACCACCTAGCACAATCCTCTTGCATCAACTTTAACTGAGCAATAGATGAAATGCATGTGAAGCATGCTCTGTTCTTTAGCACTTACAGTATGTACTGTATGTAGTTTTCTTGTGGTGTGATTTTCATATAAGCCCTTGGGCTTCCAATCACACCTTTATTTGTTTTTATCTGTATTGTTGTCTATCACTTGTTTTCTTTGGTGCAAATAAATTAAACTTAAACATGTCTCATACAGTTCCAGTTACTGATGTACAACCTCTACTAGCTCCAAGTGTATAGTGTAGTGCTGTTTGGGCCAACATTCCACTGCTGGGCAGTGCAGCGCTATCAGTGTTCTTGGGTTTACAACCCTGGTTCACTCAAGGTCAGGATGAAAGGATGAACATTCCACGTATAAAGAAACAGAGCATGAACAGAGAAGAGAAAGGGCAGAGGGCATGTTAATCAAGTGGTGACAGTACTTCAGGTCAGTTTGACAAAGGTTTCTCTGTTCCAGGCTGAATAATCCCTAAACAGTGAGGGTGAGTGTGGCCTGGGGGTCACGCGTTAAACTCCCACAGAGGAGGAGGAGATGGTTCCCTCCTAATCTAAACCACCCTGAGCCACTGAGCCATGCGCCACAGTAAAGCTACTGTAGTTCTGATAGGCTGAAGAGCCAATCCCCTGGGAACTAAGATCAACCCTACACAGGGTCAAAGGGCAGAGGCAGAGTTACTAAACCTGACAAAAATTAACTCTTCCTTGCCACAACAGAGATGGTCATGGTGGAAGTCATTTTATGACACTGGTTTATGGAGGAAAACAGTTGACTTGAGCACAACCATCACACATTTGTCCATTTTGTTCTACTTCACTACTTAAAAAGTATATCCACTTGGTCTATCAGTAGCCATTGATCCCATCAACAACTCAGGTCCATAAAAGTTGGTATAGACCAGTTAAAGGTATATAGCTTCCTCCTTTACTCCTGTCTAATCTCCTGTATTTCTTTCCTCTTCTGTCCCTCCAGCTCCACCAGGTGCTGGTCCAGCTTCAGACAGGGGAGAAGGAGCAGGACTTCTCTCTGCTGCCCATCCAAGTGTCCATCAGTGTGCAGCTCTGGAGACTGCCAGGCTGCCATGAATTTCTGGCTGCACTAGGTGAGATACAGTATATCAATAAAATAATTATCCAAATGGATATAATTTCCTAATTTGTCAGTAGTAGGAGTAGCTGTGTGTATGCTAGGCAGGTATGTGTGCTGTGTGTATGCTAGTCAGGTATGTGTGCTATGTGTGCTAGGCAGGTATGTGTGCTGTATGTATGCTGTATGTGTGCTAGGCAGGTATGTGTGCTGTATGTGTGCTAGGCTGGAAGAGTAACTGTCCTGTGTGTGTGCAGGATTCGACCTGTGTGAGGTGGGCCAGGAGGAGGTGGTACTGAAGACGGGCAAGCAAGCCAACCGCCGCACCATGCACTTTGCCCTCCAGTCTCTGCTGGCACTGTTTGGTAAGTATCGTATTTGTAGATACACAGTGATTAATGATTATAGTTGATTGATACATGATACATTAATGTATACCATAACATGTTTACCCTTACAATTATTTCCCACTCTTCCCCCTCCCCCTCGCTCTCCCCCTCTCTCCCAGACTCCACAGAGCTGCCAAAGCGTCTCAGCCTGGACAGCTCGTCTTCTCTGGAGTCTCTGGCTTCGGCCCAGTTTGTCTCCAACCCCCTACCGCTGGGCTACCCCAGCCTGCCCTTCTCCCCACCCTGCCTAGACAGTCTGGCCTCAGACGCCATCTCCGTCTACAGCCTGAGCTCCGTGGCCTCCACCATGAGCTTTGCCTCCAAATCAGAGTGTGACTTCCTGGGCCATCGACAGCGTGGTGGGGCCACAGCACACTTCTCTGCCCACAAGCACCCGCACATTCCCCGCAGTCGCTCCTCTCCTCACGGGGCGGCTGCAGCAGCAGGAGGGGGCCGGGGAGATGACGAGGAGTATGAAGGCTTTTCCATCATCAGCAGTGAGCCTCTGGGAAGCCACTGTGACTCCCTGCCTCTACCTCCGGGTCATGGGCAGCGCCACCTCCACCGTGGGGGCAGGGGTGTTGTCAGTAATTCCAACTCGGGCGCTGGGCGGGGTTACCAGGTGTCTGTGTCGTCACGAGGCAGTGTCAGCACCCCCACCTCCCCAGTCAAGACCAGCCTGGTTCCCAGCCCCAACCCTCCCCTCCAGAAGGTGCCAGGCAAGGTGAGCAGCTCAGACACAGGTGAGTCGGACCAGTCCAGCACTGAGACAGATAGCACCGTCAAGTCCCAGGAGGAGAAGACTGTCCCTCTGGACCCCCAGGAGCTGGCCCAGAAGATCCTGGAGGAGACCCAGAGCCACCTGCGGGCGGTGGGAAGTTTACAACGGGCTGGGGCTGAGGGGGCTGCAGCTGGAGCTACCTCAGCCAGGAGCTCTGCCTTCCGCTCCTCAGAGACCAGCGCCTTCAGCCGTCCCAGCAGCAGCGCCAGTGTCCGCGTCCAGTCCTCCCCACGACCCAAACCTCCCTCCCGCTCTTCCTCCCTGCAGAAGATCAGCTCTGGTTACAACAGCCCTGCAGCCTCAGAGACCTCTCTAAAGGATGGCAGTCACCCCTCCCCTACCCTGGACAGCCACGCCCAGTTCAAGCTCAAATACCCCAGCTCCCCCTATAGTGGTCACATCTCCCGCTCTCCCAGTAACGTGTCCCCCAGCTCTGGCCACCAGTCCCCGGCTTGCAGTGCCCCATCCCCAGCTCTCTCCTACTCCTCCACAGGCTCTGCCTGCTCCAGCCCTGCCGATGCCCCAGACCTGGACCGCCTCAGGAGGGGCGTCATCGATGAGAAGGTTGTGGCCATCCACAACCTGAAGACATTCTGGGCCAACACGGCGTCCCAGCAACAGCAGCAGCATCTGGGTCCAGTCCGGGCTCTCCGTGGCGCCCCAGGACCCCTGGTCTCTGCCAAGAGAGATGTGCTGAGCCTTCTGAACCTCTCCCCACGACACTGCTCCCCCAGCGACGCCCAAGACAGCCTGGAGCTGCGGGAGCTGGGGCTGCAGTCGTTGGACAGGGGCAACAAGAACCCTTCCAATGGGCACAACCCCAGAAAGGTGGCCCCCTCGCCCTCTATTTCCACGAGCAGCAGCCCTGGTGCTCGCTCTATCAGACTACCTGCCGGCAATGGATACAAGTTCCTCTCCCCTGGCAGGTTTTTCCCATCCTCCAAATGCTGAGACACTTTAAATGGTCCTCTTTCCTGTATTTTGCCTACCACTTGTTATCCTTTGTACTGGGGGAGTTGAGCACTTTCTGGAGGGTCACTATTGGCCCACCGAACTTGATTGACAATGAAAAGTACATAGTCAGCCAATGAGAGTGATCCCTCAGAGGCTCATGAATGCTTAGAAAGTGTCTCGTCATTGTGCCCATAACACTGTCAATGGCAATGAGAAAGACTCAAAGACCTGATACTGTGTTTGTTTGTGTGTGTGTGTGTGTGTGTGTGTGTCAGGTAGACTTCAATGCCAATCGGTATTTCCTCCAAAAAATGTGCTATTTGTGTGGGCCAAGATGAAACCGCTCCAACTGGTCTCCTCCATTCTATTTTTGTTTCAATTTAATGATTATTGTTATTATTATTGTTTGTTATTAATATTAATATTATTATAATTATTAGTTTTGTAAATTAAATCCAGTGTTTCACAATCAGTATTAAGTGTTTTTATATTATTAAAAAAGTGAACAAAATTGTACCATGTAAAGATGGATAAATAAAAAAAATAAAAAATATTACATATTTTTTATTGAAATCGAAACTGGCATTTTGCCTGATTTCTTTGTGAATTGAGTGTCTGCTCCACAGCATGGATTCCCTTGCTATTCAATGTTAAGTACCATGTATGACTTTTTTGTCCATGATTTTGGAAATTAAACAAGGAAGTGTCATGACAACCATCTCTGTCATTTATCAGTAAACCTGTTTCAATAAAAATCATGTTTGCTTTCTAATATTTTTGCCTTATTTTATTGCGTTGATGATTTAGCCTGCTGATGAAAATGCTGTATCACTGCATTAATGACTTTGGAAAGATCTTGTGACTACAATACACAGTTTACTGTGGGCAGTGCAATTACACATCAGAGTAGAAGTGCTCACCAAGATATTTTAAGATGAACGCATGAATGGTAAGTTGCTTTGGATAAGAGTGTCTGCTAAATAACTCAAATGTAAGCGTAAAATTAGTGCTGATCTAGTATCAGTTCCTCCTTCTACATGTAATCTTAATAATTAAGATCTGAAAATGATCCTAGATCAGCACTCGTACTCTGATATGTTTTATGAATACAGGCCCTGTGCTCCAGTGACGTGTGGTGAGGTCGGTGGCTGGGTAGGCATGGGCTATTATCACAAATAAACCTAAATGAAGCCCAAGTTCACCATACAACAGATACAGTTGAAGTTGGAAGTTTACATACACTTAAGGTTGACGTCATTAAAACTAGTTTTTCAACCACTCCACAAATTTCTTGTTAACAAACTAGTTTTGGCAAGTCGGTGCATGACATAAGTCATTTTTCCAACAATTGTTTACAGACAGATTATTTCACTTATAATTCACTGAATCACAATTCCAGTGGGTCAGAAGTTTACATACACTAAGTTGACTGTGCCTTTAAACAGTTTGAAAAATTCCAGAAAACGATGTCATGGCTTTAGAAGCTTCTCATAGGCTAACTGACATCATTTCAGTCAATTGGAGGTGTACCTGTAGATGTTTTTCAAGGCCTACCTTCAAACTCGGTGACTCTTTGCTTGACATCATGGGAAAATCCAAAGAAATCAGCCAAGACCTCAAGAAAAACAATTGGAGACCTCCACAAGTCTAGTTCATCCTTGGGAGCAGTTTCCAAATGCCTGAAGGTACCACGTTCATCTGTACAAACAATAGTACGCAAGTATAAACACCATGGGACCACGCAGCCGTCATACCGCTCAGGAAGGAGACGCGTTCTGTCTCCTAAAGATGAGCGTACTTTGGTGCGAAAAGTGCAAATCAATCCCAGAACAACAGCAAAGGACCTTGTGAAGATGCTGGAGGAAACCGGTACAAAAGTATCTATATCCACAGTAAAACGAGTCCTATATAGACATAACCTGAAAAGCCGCTCAGCAAGGAAGAAGCCCCTGCTCCAAAACCGCCATAAAAAAGCCAGACAACAGTTTGCAACTGCACATGGGGACAAAGATCGTACTTTCTGGAGAAATGTCCTCTGGTCCTCTGGTCTGACAAAAATAGAACTGTTTGGCCATAATGACCATCGTTATGTTTGGAGGAAAAAGGGGGAGGCTTGCAAGCCTTGCAAGCCAAACAACACCATCCCAACTGTGGAGCAGGGGGGTGGCAGCATCATGTTGTGGGGGTGCTTTGCTGCAGGAGGGACTGGTGCACTTCACAAAATAGATGGCATCATGAGGGAGGAAAATGATGTGGATATATTGAAGCAACATCTCAAGATATCAGTCAGGAAGTTAAAACTTGGTCGCAAATGGGTCTTCCAAATGGACAATGACTCCAGGCATACTTTCAAAGTTGTGGCAAAATGGCTTAAGGACAACAAAGTCAAGGTATTGGAGTGGCCATCACAAAGCCCTGACCTCAATCCCATAGAAAATTTGTGAGCAGAACTGAAAAAACGTGTGCGAGCAAGGAGGCCTACAAACCTGACTCAGTTACACCAGCTCTGTCAGGAGGAATGGGCCAAAATTCACCCAACGTATTGTGGGAAGCTTGTGGAAGGCTACCTGAAACGTTTGACTCAAGTTAAACAAATTAAAGGCAATGCTACCAAATACTAAGTGAGTGTATGTAAACTTCTGACCCACTGGGAATGTGATAAAATAAATAAAAGCTGAAATAAATCATTCTCTCTAGTATTATTCTGACATTTCACATTCTTAAAATAAAGTGGTGATCCTAACTGACCTAAGACAGGGAATTTTTACTAGGATTAAATGTCAGAAATTGTGAAAAACTGAGTTTAATTGTATTTGGCTAAGGTGTATGTAAACTTCTGACTTCAACTGTTTATACAGTACCAGTCAAAAGCTTGGACACGCAAACTCATTCAAGGGTTTTTCTACATTGTAGAATAATAGTGAAGACATCAAAACTATGAAATAACACATATGGAATCATGTAGTAACCAAAAAAGTGTTAAATAAGTCAAATTTTTAAATATATATATATACAGTATTAGATTATTCAAAGTAACCACCCTTTGTCATGATGACAGCTTTGCACACTCTTGGCATTCTCTCAACCAGCTTCACCTAGAATTGTCACGGTAGTTAACCTGATGAGGACCAGGGGGTGCTGTTTTCACTTTGGGAAAAAATCGTATCCAATTTAAACGGCCTCGTACTCAATTCTTGCTCGTACAATATGCATATTATTATTACTATTGGATAGAGAACACTATCTAGTTTCTAAAAACGTTTGAATTTTGTCTGTGGGTAAAACACAGCTCATTTGGCAGCACACTTTCTGACCAGGAAGTGGAAAGTCTGAAATCGATGCTGTGTTCAAGTGTCTGCCTATAAATGGGCATTATACGTATGACTATACGTGCACGTCATACGCCTTCACCCGGATGTCAAGAGGAAGTGAGAGGAAAAATGAGTTGATTATCTCTGTCTGACGTTGAATTAACCATCTTGGAACAACGTGTCCCATATTTTCTGTTTTCTGCAAGGCGCGCCGGGGGACCTGTTATTGCCTACTGGAAACCGGTCGTTATGGTCGAATATGAGCTCCGGCTTTGAATTTATTTGATACATCTTACAATATCATCCTAAAGTATGTTTTTTCAATATAGTTTCATTAGATTATTTAACTTTATTCGGGACGTTAGTTGTGTTGCGTTGTTCGACTTGGTTGAAGTTGGAGAGCTTAGCGCCGCAAGGCCAGTGTGCTTGCTAATTCAAGAGGGAAAGAGGACATTCTGAATCCAAACAAAGACGGTTCTGGACAAAGGACCCCTTATACAACATTCTGATAGAAGATCAGCAAAAGTAGGAACCATTTTGTGATGCTATTTCATATATCTGTCGAACTGTGTTCTAGTAGCTTTGCGCTCAGGTTTTGGTTATTCCCTTACCATAACTAAGTCTTATGTCGTAATGAAGATATTTTTAGAATTCTAACACTGCGATTGCATTAAGAACTAATGGATCTGTCGTTTCCTATACAACATGTATTTTTTTGTAATGTTTATGAATAGCTATTTGGTCAGAATAGGTGAGAGTCTAATAGAAATATCTGCACATTCTGGGAAAAAGATGCTACGTTAGCACGTTATGCTACGTTATGCTACGTTGTATAACCACGGATTTCAGCTCTAAATATGCACATTTTCAAACAAAACATAAGTGTATGTATAACCTGATGTTACAGGACTGTCATCTGAGCAAGGTTTATGAAGGTTAGTTAGTGAAATTTAATATCTTTTGCTGGTTTATTCGCTAACGCTAACGTGCCTATTGCTATCGCTAACGTGCCTTGATGAATGAATGCGGTAGTGTTGTAGGCTATTGTAGTAAGCTAATATAATGCTATATTGTGTTTTCGCTGTAAAACACTTAGAAAATCTGAAATATTGGCTGTATTCACAAGATCTTTGTCTTTAATTTGCTATACACCATGTATTTTTCAGAAATGTTTTATGATGAGTATTTCGGTATGTCACGTTGGTGTCTGTAATTATTCTGGCTGCTTTCGGTGCAATTTCTGATTGTAGCCGCAATGTAAACTATGATTTATACCTGAAATATGCACATTTTTCAAACAAAACATAGATTTATTGTATAACATGTTATAAGACTGTCATCTGATTAAGTTGTTTCTTGGTTTCTTTGGTTTGTTCTAGGTTAGTTTGGTTGATTTTGATTTTGCTATCTGTGCTGTGAAAAATGTCTGTGCTTTTTTCTATTTGTTGGTGAGCTAACATAAATATATATTGTGTTTTCCCTGTAAAACATTTAAAAAATCGGACATGTTGGCTGGATTCACAAGATGTGTATCTTTCATTAGCTGTATTGGACTTGTTAATGTGTGAAAGTTAAATATTTCTAAAAAACATTTTTTTGAATTTCGCGCTCTGCCTTTTCAGTGGAATGTGGGAGGAGTTCCGCTAGCGGAACGGGGGAGTGAGACAGGTTAAAAGAAGAGGACCAAGGTGCAGCGTGGTGAGGGTACATTTTCTCTTTATTTGGAAAAAAGACGCCGAACAAAACAACAAACACTACAAAAACAAACCGTGAAGCTAAAGGCTATGTGCCCTAAACAAAAGTCAACTTCCCACAAAGACAGGTGGAAAAAAGGGCTACCTAAGTATGGTTCTCAATCAGAGACAACGATAGACAGCTGCCTCTGATTGAGAACCACACCCGGCCAAACACAAGGAAATAGAAAACATAGAAATAAAGAAACTAGAATGCCCACCCTAGTCACACCCTGGCCTAACCAAAATAGAGAATAAAAGCCTCTCTATGGCCAGGTTGTGACAAGAATGCTTTTCCAACAGTCTTGAAGGAGTTCCCACATATGCTGAGCACTTGTTGGCTGCTTTTCCTTCACTCTGCGGTCCAACTCATCCCAAACCATCTCAATTGGGTTGAGGTCGAGTGATTGTGGAGGCCAGTTCATCTGATGCAGCACTCCATCACTCTCCTTCTTGGTCAAACAGCCCTTACACACCCTAGAGGTGTGTTTTGGGTCATTGTCCTGTTGAAAAACAAATGATAGTCCCGCTAAAGCGCAAATCAGATGGGATGGCGTATCACTGCAGAATGCTGTGGTAGCCATGCTGGTTAAGTGTGCCTTGAATTCTAAATACATCACTGACAGTGTCACCAGCAAAGCACCCCCACACCATCACACCTCATCCTCTATGTTTTACGGTGGGAAACACATGCACCGTTATTCCTGTTGTTCTGGGATTGATTTGCACTTTTCGCACCAAAGTATCTTCATCTCTAGGAGACAGAATGCGTCTCCTTCCTGAGCGGTATGACGGCTGCGTGTGGTCCCACGGTGTTTATACTATTGTTTGTACAGATGAACGTGGTACCTTCAGTCGTTTGGAAATTGCTCCCAAGGATGAGGTCTTGACTGATTTCTTTTGATTTTCCCATGATGTCAAGCAAATAGGCACTGAGTTTGAAGGTAGACCTTGAATTACATCCACAGGTACACCTCGAATTGACTCAGATGTGAATTAGCCTACGAGAAGCTTCTAAAGCCATGTCATCATTTTCTGGAATTTTTCAAGCTGTTTAAAGGCACAGTCAACCTAGTGTATGTATACTTCTGACCCACTGGAATTGTGATACAGTGAATTAAGTGAAATAATCTGTCTGTAAACAATTGTTGGAAAAATGACTTGAGTCATGCACAAAGTAGATATCCTAAACGACTTGCCAAAACTATAGTTTGTTAACAATAAATTTGTGGAGTGGTTGAAAAACAAGTTTTAACAACTCCAACCTCAGTGTATGTAAACTTCCGACTTCAACTGTATATATATATAGTGGCTTCAGAAAGTATTCATTCCACTTGACTTAATCCACAAGTGTTGTGTTGCAGCCTGAATTCAAATTGGATAAAACAAACTTTTTTTTCAATCTCACCTATCTACACACAATGCACCATAATGACAAAATGAAACATATTTTAAGACATTTTTGCAAATATATTGAAAATGTATTGGAGAAATATATAATTTACATAAATATTCACACCCCCGAGTCAATACTTTGTAGAAGCACCTTTGGCAACAATTACAGCTGTGAGTATTTCAGGGTAAGTCTCTAAGAACTTGATGGGAAACATTTTCCTATTACTCTTTTCAAAATTCTTCAAGCTCTGTCAAATTGGATGTTGATCATTGCAAGACATATTTTCACAATTTTTTTTACCGCATAGGTAGCTATCACAAAACTGACCAAATAGAGATATAATTAGTCACTAACCAAGAAACAACTTCATCAGATGACAGTCTTATAACATGTTATACAATAAATCTATGTTTTGTTTGAAAATGTGCATATTGAGGTATAAATCATAGTTTTACATTGCAGCTACAATCACAAATAGCACCGAAGCAGCAAGAATAATTACAGAGAGCAACGTGAAATACCTAAATACTCATCATAAAACATTTATGAAAAATACATGGTGTACAGCAAATGAAAGATAAACATCTTGTGAATCCAGCCAATATTTCAGATTTTTTAAGTGTTTTACAGCGAAAACACAATATAGCATTATATTAGCTTACCACAATAGTCAAACACACAACCGCATTTATTCACCGCATAGATAGCATTCGCAAAAACCAGCAAAAGATATTAAATTAATCACTAACCTTGACCAACTTCATCAGATGACAGTCTTATAACATCATGTTACACAATACACTTATGTTTTGTTCGAAAATGTGCATATTTTGAGCTGCAAACCGTGGTTATACGTTGTGAATATGTAGCATCGATTCACCAAATTATCCGGAGATATTTTGGAAAGTCACCTAATCTGACCAAAGAACTCATCATAAACTTTACTAAAAAATACATGTTGGACAGCAAATGAAAGATACACTAGTTCTTAATGCAATCGCCATGTTAGATTTTTAAAAATAACTTTACCATAACAAACAGCTTACGTTATAGCGAGACAGCGCCCTCAAAAAGGAAGGAAAATAGGACTAAACATTTTCCACAGAAATACGAAATAACATCATAAATGGTTTCTACTTTTGCTGAGCTTCCATCAGAATCTTGTACAAGGAGTCCTTTGTCCAGAATAAATCGTTGTTTGGTTTTAGAATGTCCTCTTCTCCTGTCGAATTAGCAACCTTAGCTAGCCAAGTGGCGCGAAGATGTCCATCTTCACCTAACGCAGAGAACGGAAAACTCCAAAACTCCCGATAAACGTTGAATAATCTGATAAAACTATATTGAAAAAACATACTTTACGATGATATTATCACATGTATCAAATAAAATCAAAGCCGGAGATATTAACCGTCTATACCGAACGCTTTTCAGAAGCCAATGCTGATGTCCTTCCCGCGCCTTGGTAGACAAAGGAAATTGTGGTCACGTCATTCCAAGAGCTCTTGTTCGACCTCAGATCAAGCTAGACACCCCATTCCACCTCCCACTGCCTGTTGACATCTAGTGGAAGGCGTATGAAGTGCATGTATATCCATAGATTTCAAGCAATTGAATAGGAAGGCCCTAGAACAGAGCCTCGATTTCAGATTTTTCACTTCCTGTCAGGAAGTTTGCTGCAAAAGGAGTTCTGTTTTACTCACAGATATAATTCAAACGGTTTTAGAAACTTGAGAGTGTTTTCTATCCAATAGTAATAATAATATGCATATTGTACGATCTAGAATAGAGTACGAGGCAGTTAAATATGGGCACGGTTTTTACAAAGTGAAAACAGCGCCACCATATTGACAAGAAGTTTTAAACCTGTAACTCAGCCATTCAGGATCATTCTGTGTCTTCAAATCAAATCAAATGTATTTATATAGCCCTTCTTACATCAGCTGATATCTCAAAGTGTTGTACAGAAACCCAGCCTAGAACCCCAAACAGCAAGCAATGCAGGTGTAGAAGCACGGTGGCTAGGAAAAACTCCCTAGAAAGGCCAAAACCTAGGAAGAAACCTAGAAAGGAACCAGGCTATGAGGGGTGGCCTCTTCTGGCTGTGCCGGGTGGAGATTATAACAGAACATGGCCAAGATGTTCAAATGTTCATAAATGACCAGCATGGTCAAATAATAATAATCACAGTAGTTGTCGAGGGTGCAGCAAGTCAGCACCTCAGGAGTAAATGTCAGTTGGCTTTTCATAGCCGATCATTAAGAGTATCTCTACTGCTCCTGAGGTCTCTAGAGAGTTGAAAACAGCAGGTTTGGGACAGGTAGCACGTCCGGTGAACAGGTCAGGGTTCCATAGCCGCAGGCAGAACAGTTGAAACTGGAGCAGCAGCACGGCCAGGTGGACTGGGGACAGCAAGGAGTCATCATGCCAGGTAGTGCTGAGGCATGGTCCTAGGGCTCAGGTCCTCCGAGAGAGAGAAAGAAAGAGAGAAAGAGAGAATTAGAGAGAGCATACTTAAATTCACACAGGACACCGGATAAGACAGGAGAAGTACTCCAGATATAACAAACTGACCCTAGCCCCCCGACACATAAACTACTGCAGCATAAATACTGGAGGCTGAGACAGGAGGGGTCAGGAGACACTGTGGCCCCATCCGATGATACCCCCGGACAGGGTCAAATAGGAAGGATATAACCCCACCCACTTTTCCAAAGCACAGCCCCCACACCACTAGAGGGATATCTTCAACCACCAACTTACCATCCTGAGACAAGGCCGAGTATTCCCCACAAAGATCTCCGCCACGGCACAACCCAAGGGGGGGCGCCAACCCAGACAGGAAGATCACGTCAGTGACTCAACCCACTCAAGTGACGCACCCCTCCTAGGGACGGCATGAAAGAGCACCAGTAAGCCAGTGACTCAGCCCCTGTAATAGGGTTAGAGGCAGAGAATCCCAGTGGAGAGAGGGGAACCGGCCTGGCAGAGACAGCAAGGGCGGTTCGTTGCTCCAGAGCCTTTCCATTCACCTTCACACTCCTGGGCCAGACTACACTCAATCATATGACCCACTGAAGAGATGAGTCTTCAGTAAAGACTTAAAAGTTGAGACCGAGTTTGCGTCTCTCACATGGGTAGGCAGACCATTCCATAAAAATGGAGATCTATAGGAGAAAGCCCTGCCTCCAGCTGTTTGCTTAGAAATTCTAGGGACAATAAGGAGGCCTGCGTCTTGTGATCGTAGCGTACGTCTAGGTATGTACGGCAGGACCAAATCGGAAAGATAGGTAGGAGCAAGCCCATGTAATGCTTTGTAGTTTAGCAGTAAAACCTTGAAATCAGCCCTTGCCTTAACAGGAAGCCAGTGTAGGGAGGCTAGCAGTGGAGTAATATGATCAAATGTTTGGGTTCTAGTCAGGATTCTAGCAGCTGTATTTTGCACTAACTGAAGTTTATTTAGTGCTTTATCCGGGTAGCCGGAAAGTAGAGCATTTTAGTAGTCTAACCTAGAAGTAACAAAAGCATGGATTAATTTTTCTGCATCATTTTTGGACAGAAAGTTTCTGATTTTTGCAATGTTACGTAGATGGAAAAAAGCTCTTCTTGAAACAGTCTTGATATGTTCGTCAAAAGAGAGATCAGGGTCCAGAGTAACGCCGAGGTCCTTCACAGTTTTATTTGAGACAACTTTACAATCATCAAGATTAATTGT
Source organism: Salvelinus alpinus (assembly GCF_045679555.1). Classification (NCBI taxonomy): domain Eukaryota; kingdom Metazoa; phylum Chordata; class Actinopteri; order Salmoniformes; family Salmonidae; genus Salvelinus; species Salvelinus alpinus. The sequence goes on from NC_092104.1 coordinate 33,011,789, forward strand.
CAGATTCAACAGAAGATCTCTTTGTTTCTTGGGACCTAGAACAAGCATCTCTGTTTTGTCCGAGTTTAAAAGTAGAACGTTTTCAGCCATCCACTTCCTTATGTCTGAAACACAGGCTTCTAGCGAGGGCAATTTTGGGGCTTCACCATGTTTCATTGAAATGTACAGCTGTGTGTCATCCGCATAGCAGTGAAAGTTAACATTATGTTTTCGAATGACATCCCCAAGAGGTAAAATATATAGTGAAAACAATAGTGGTCCTAAAACGGAACCTTGAGGAACACCGAAATGTACAGTTGATTTGTCAGAGGACAAACCATTCACAGAGACAAACTGATTCTCCAAAAGAATGTGGTGATCAATGGTATCAAAGGCAGCACTAAGGTCTAGGAGCACGAGGACAGATGCAGAGCCTCGGTCTGACGCCATTAAAAGGTAATTTACCACCTTCACAAGTGCAGTCTCAGTGCTATGATGGGGTCTAAAACCAGACTGAAGCATTTCGTATACATTGTTTGTCTTCAGGAAGGCAGTGAGTTGCTGCACAACAGCTTTTTCAATTTTTTTTGAGAGGAATGGAAGATTCGATATAGGCCGATAGTTTTTTATATTTTCTGGGTCAAGGTTTGGCTTTTTCAAGAGATGCTTTATTACTGCCACTTTTAGTGAGTTTGATACACATCCGGTGGATAGAGAGCCGTTTATTATGTTCAACATAGGAGGGCCAAGCACATGAAGCAGCTCTTTAAGTAGTTTAGTTGGAATAGGGTCCAGTATGCAGCTTGAACGTTTAGAGGCCATGATTATTTTCATCATTGTGTCAAGAGATACAACACATTGGTAAGAAACTCCAGGGTAGATTTGGCCTTTATGTTTTAGGTTGTTGTCCTGCTGAAAGGTGAATTCATCACCCAGTGTCTGTTGGAAAGCAATATGGAGAGTGGTACTCAGTAATGTGTTGTATTTGATTTGCCCCAAACATAAAACTTTGTAATCAGGATAAAAAGTTAATTGCTTTGCCACATTCTTTGCAGTATTACTTTAGTGCCTTGTTGCAAACAGGATGGATGTTTTGAAATATTTGTATTCCGTACTGGCTTCCTTCTATTCACTCTGTCAATTAGGTTAGTATTGTGGAGTAACTACAATGTTGTTGATCCATCCTCAGTTTTCTCCTATCACAGCCATTAAACTCTAACTGTTTTAAAGTCACCATTGGCCTCATGGTGAAATCCCTGAGCAATTTCTTTCCTCTCTGACAACTGCGTTAGGGAGGATACCTGTATCTTTGTAGTGACTAGGTGTATTGATACACCATCCAAAGTGTAATTAATAATACCATGCTCAAAGGGATATTCAATGTCTGCTTTTTTCCCCCACAGATGATGCAATCTCTATTGCACTCCACACTGCTCTCTCCCCCCTGGACAAGAGGAACACCATTGACTATAGCTCAGCGTTCAACGCCATAGTGCCCTCCAAGCTCATCACCAAGCTCAGGACCCTGGGACGGAACACCTCTTTCTGAAACTAGATCCTGGATCCCAGGGGATGAAGGTTGGCAACAACACATCAGCCACTGTTCACCCACGACTGTGTGGCTGCGCACAACTCCAAAACCATCATTAAGTTTGCTGACAACACGACGGTGGTTGGCCTGATCACCGACGACGATGAGACAGCCTATAGGGAGGAAGTCAGTGACCTGGCAGTGTGTTGGCAGGATAACAACCTATCCCTCAACGTCAACAAGACAAAGGAACTGATTGTAGACTACATAAAATGGAGGGCTGAGCTCGCCACCATCCACATCGACAGTGCTGTAGTGGAGCGGGTCGACAGTGCTGTAGTGGAGCGGGTCGAGAGCTTCAGGTTTCTCGGTGTCCACATCACTAAGGAATTATCATGGTCCACACACACCAACGCCTCTTCCCCCTCAGGATCAGGAAGCTGAAAACATTTGCCATAGGCCCTACTGCTCCACCGTTGAGAGCATATTTTTTTAATTTATCCGTTATTTTACCAGGTAAGTTGACTGAGAACACATTCTCATTTACAGCAACAACCTGGGGAATAGTTACAGAGGAGAGGAGGGGAATGAATGAGCCAATCATAAACTGGGGATTATTAGATGACCGTGATAGTTTGAGGGCCAGATTGGGAATTTAGCCAGGTCCCCAGGGTTAACACCCCTACTCTTACAATAAGTGCCATGGGATCTTTAATGACCTCAGAGAGTCAGGACACACGTTGAACGTCCCATCCGAAAGACGGCACCCTACACAGGGCAGTGTCCCCAATCACTGCCCTGGGGCATTGAGATATTTTTTAGACCAGAGGAAAGAGTGCCTCCTACTGGCCCTCCAACACCACTTCCAGCAGCATCTGTTCTCCCATCCAGGGACTGACCTGGACCAAACCTGCTTATGTAACGGATGTGAAATGGCTAGCTAGTTAGCGGGTACGCGCTACTAGCATTTCAATCAGTTACGTCACTTGCTCTGAGACTTAAGTAGGGTTTCCCCTTGCTCTGCAAGGGCCGCGGCTTTTGTGGAGCGATGGGTAACGACGCTTCGTGGGTGACTGTTGTCGATGTGTGCAGAGGGTCCCTGGTTCGCGCCCGTGTTGGGGCGAGGGGACGGTTTAAAGTTATACTGTTACACTAAGCTTCAGAAGCAAGCCAGCAGTGGTATGCAGGGTGGTATGATGCTGGCATACTGGTTGCATACTAGTTGACTGGTTGCATCACCCCTTGGTATAGCAACTGCTTGGCATCCAACCGCAAGGCGTTACAGAGGGTAGTGTGTACGGCCCAGCACATCACTGGGTCTGTCAAGGACTCCAGCCACCCAAGTCATAGACTGCTCTCTCTGCTACTGCACGGCAAGCGGTACCGATGCACCAAGTCTGGAATCAACAGGACCCTGAACAGTTTCTACCCCCAAGCCATAAGACTGCTAAATTGCTAGTCCGGGTAGCTATTGGTTAACTATTTAACTATCTGCATTGACCCTTTTTGCACTTTTTTGACTCATCACATACTATGCTGCTACTGTTTATTATCTATCCTGTTGCCTAGTCACTTTATCCCTACCTATACATGTTATTCTCTCTGAATTGTTGAGAAGGGCGGCCCGTAAGTAAGCATTTCGCTGTTCGTCTACACCTGTTGTTTATGAAGCATATGACAAATAACTTAATTCGATTTTTATTTGATTTGAGTGGTTGAGTAGTCAAACTCTTTTAATCTAAAATAATTGTACTGATCTCTGAATAGAAGAAGAGGAGGAAAAAGAATAAGAAGATTTATTGGTTCAATAAAACTTGGGTGATTTAGGGTGTGGTTGAATAGTTTTCGTGTTATCAATGAGAAACAGACAAGCAGAATCTTGCAAAATCCTGCACATATGAATGATACTTTTCAGCATGAAATATTGACAAACATTTTCATGACAGTAGTTCTATCTATCCCCTTTGAGGTCACTCAAAGTATCTCCACTCTCACCAATCACAGACGATAAGGGGCCAATATGGGAGTTGTTGAAATGGCACATGACGTCATTTGTAGTACGCAGCCGCAGCGGAAAAAGTGACAATGGTCCTGATCAAGGAATAGTAAGTCCAAACTTTTCTTGATTTTACTGTAATGTGTGTGATAATAATATACAATATTTTTGAATACTGCGATTCTTCGTTGATGTTTTTACTCAAATAAAAACTTTGTTTGGTAGGGTGGGATTGTTCAGATCCGGCCTACCCGATGACAGCGAGTCAGCATAGGCTCCTAACGTTAGCCGACGCACCTTTCTTTCGGCTTTTCACTGCTATTGTGTTAGCCAGCTGGATATCAAAGTACAACAATATGGAATATTTTTCGATTATCTAGTATCGAAAGGGTACACTAACCAGCTAGCTAACAATGTACGGTATATTGTTTGGTGTAGGTTGAACGTTTAGCGTTTTTGTAGCTTACTGTCGATAATGGTAACTTTCTAGTTAGCTACCTAGCGGAAGGGAGACTAAAGTGCACCCGTACCACAAGTTCAGTCCACTGCCTGTAAAACCCAGTTTCCCAAAAGTATCTTAAGGCTAAGTTCATCGTTAGAACCGGTTTTAATGATGAACGTAGCCTTGTGGTGCGTTTGGGAAACAGTACACTGGTGTGTTGAATAGGGTTGCCAACTTTGCAACGTCTTGCTGACGGTGCTCAAGTCTTCCTGGCAGGCTAGTGATTTATGAACTTTGACCAAACTGCTGACCAAGGAAAAATCTGCTTGTGAGAGAAATAACAAGGGAGCATCGGACATTCTGCACTGACACTTGGTGTGCCAATGGTTCCTAGTTGAAACAATCAGTATGCCTAATCCAGTCTGATTCAGGAAGACGTTTGTATGTCTGAAGAGGTAGAATGTACCCCAACTTGTGTTGATTGTCAGTAGGCCTATGCATTTTTATTCAACTTGATGTGATCCATATCATTGATTCCTAATGCAGCTATGCCCCGCCTCGTATAAAAGCCTACTAAACTAGGCTTATGGCTATACTTTTTTTCTTCTCCGCAATCAGTGTTTACAGTCATATCATGTGTGGAGTAACCACACCACATTCAGAATACAAACAATTTAGTAGGGAGATTATTTTCTAATCTTTGTTACACTAATCTATTGCAGAGTTAAGAAACACAGTCTTTGAGAAACACCCTTAGGCATGTTCTGAATTTGTGAGCGTGTAGCCTACTGCAGATCCACGCTGAAGATTTAGGCCAATGTCACTAATTGTTAGCTCACAAGGCTGAGAATAGACATCCTGTCTTCAATAGCCTCATTTTTGTTATGAGAGGTAGAGTTTCATCTGTCTTTTATTTTAATAAAATAGCCTGATCTAGCATATTTCAATAAGTGGTGTGGTTTGTATGACCTCGTTACATGCCACAAGTCGAACAGTGAAATCTTGCAGTACACCAGTTTGGCCTTCACGGCCCCTGTCTGTCAGTCACTGTAGAGGATAGGCAAGGTCTCTCCTCTTTCCTTCTTTACTCGCGATCTGAAAACCCAGAAGTGCTCTTTAAATGCCGGTAAAGCGTATACCTCAAGTGCCCATTCCTGAATGCATCTCAGAGCACAGCTGATGTTCCTTCACTCATTCACACACATTGTTAAACGATCAACAAATGAACATGTACATGATTTACTTACTTAGTCCTATTCAGTTATCAACGACATAGGCTAATAAATAGCTTAATACACTGCCTGCATTTATTCCAGACACAGATTTAGGTGAAGGTATGGTTAACTTGCTTGTCCCATATATTGTTTCACTTTAGCAAAACTTTACTCTCCTGACACTTATGCCACATTTGTACAATCAAAAAATAAATCTACATTTGTCATTTTATTTTCGAATGATCTGTCGCTCGTTCAACATGCCTGGGTGAGAATAAATAATAATATCAAGCAAGCATGGGCTTGGATAACGACAGACGTCATCAGCAATGGAATAATGTTCTAATCCAATTATTGCAGCAGGCTCAACCTTTACCCCGCCCGTTTCTTTACATACAGAAGCACTAGCCAATAGTTATTTAGAGCACACAGCACTTCATACTGTTTGAGTGAAAGAGGTGCGTGCTGGCGGCTGAAAAATACTTTTTTCCTGATCAATGATAATTGCAAAAAATACTTGTCATAATCGTATTCGGAAAATTCTCCATATCCGTTACGATAGCACACTTCTAGTAAATGCATTTTACGTCTCTATCCATTCTCAACATGGCTTAGTGTGTGACAGAGCATAGTCTCAGGCTAGCATGTTGCTCAGATCTCACACACATCTAAGATCTGCCAGCTTTACAGGTTTTAGGATGTGACCACATTACAACAGTCATCTTCCGAACTGAAAAGTACCCTTATTGCCTGGGTATATGGATAACCGACCTCTGTAAGATGGTCACTGGTTGTAATGCTATTAGGGATGCACCGATATGACATTTCTGTCCGATACCGATATCCAATATTTTCCTTGCCAAAAAACGCGATGCCGATATACATTTTTTTTGCAGCCTTTTTAAGCATTCTAATACAGTTAAATAGTTCAAACACACACACTGACCAAAAAGTTATTTTGTTGTCATTTACGTATGTCCTGATTACCAGTAAAACATAATCAAAACGTAATTCCTTCACTTACTTGCGGTTTCGTTATTCAGCCATCACATTCTCAACCAGGATATCATCATACATGTCAGTGAAGTTTCAGCTCTGTCGGTCCGTGGCGCCTCTTCCTCGGTGCGCACTGTGTCCGTTTCCATCTTGTCCAGCTGTGTCTAACATTTCACGTAAACCCTGTTTCTTGTCTGCATCGAAGTAGTGGTCCTTGTACCTAGCATCAAGCATGGTGGTGACACAGTATAGAGGCTCAGAGAGAATGCCACCGAATTGCTTGTTCACAGCCTCGAGTACTTTTGTAAGTTTAACCCCACGGTCTGTGTCGGCAGTTTTGTTGAGCAGGTGTTTCAATGCCGTGACAGAGGGTATCACGTCTGCTACAGATGCAGTTGATGAGCTTTTTTCTCGAGTCAGTTGTTCGAATGGAGCTAGGAGTGTGTTCATGTTCTCAAATGCCATTGAAATGACAGCAGCGGTATGAGAACCAGCACATTCTTGAGTAGGGTTGTACATTTTGGGGAATATTCAGATGTGGAAACTTTCCGTTGGAATTAACAGAAATATATATATATATATATATACAAATTAATATTAATAACATTTAAATGTAGATGTTTGCATTGGATATATTTACCATATCATATGGAGACAGAAACCTAAACCTTTTACCTTTTATCATAAGTAGACCATAATTAAATCCTTCCAATATAAAAAAAAACACTTTAGTTACAAATTGAACTTTAATTACCTAAATGAGTTGACTCTACACATGGAATGATTTCACTAAACAACAAAATAAAGGGAATATTTAAATGATCCATCGCATGTCCCAAAAATGTTTTCAACATACATCTGTAAAATGATAGTCTAGACACTAAGGCTTTGGTTGTCTTCCTCTCAGGCTTCCATGTCTTCTCTCTGGACCTCCTCAATGTCCACCTCTTCAACATCAGACTCTCTGAGGCCTCATCTTCACTGTTACTTTCCAACCTTGTTGCGGATGGCTCGTTATCAGGCTCAAATCTGCCTGGATGGCCAATAATTTTTCAACCCTTTTATTGGTCAGCCTGTTGAGTGTTTTGGTTTGTCTGTTCCCAAACAAGGACCAGTTGCGCTCTGAGATGGGGGATGTTGGTGGGATTTGGAGGATGATGGAGGCAACAGGGGAAAGAGGCTCAGATCCACAAAGTCTCTTCCACCAGGTGGCTGATAATATGTTGGCACGACTGCCATATTGCATCTTCATCCCAAAGCCCTTGCTTGGAAGTGTACTTCACCAGACTGCCCTCATCCAGGCCAAGGTGGCGAGGTGTTGATCTCTGCACCAGACAGGATGCTCTTGCCAGCATACTTGGGTCCAACATGTACACTGTGGCAGAAGTCTTCACGCTTCAGGCAGAAGTCTTCACGCTTTTTGATTTATTTCAGAACTTCAGTTTCCTCTGCTTGTTGCAACAGTGAAGTGGGCAGAGCAGTATGGATTTCTTCTCTTCAGACAGGATGGCATTGTCTCCCTCAATCCGTGCAATGGCTACTGCTATAGGTTTCAGGCTGCTTGCCACTCTCTCCCAAAACACATCATCCAGGAGGATCCTCTTGATGGGGCTGTCCATATCGGCAGACTGATATGGCCATTTCTTGGAGAGACTCCTTCCCCTCCAGGAGACTGTCAAACATGATGACAACACCACCCCAACGGGTGTTGCTGGGCAGCTTCAATGTGGTGCTCTTATTCTTCTCACTTTGCTTGGTGAGGTAGATTGCTGCTATAACTTGATGACCCTTCACATACCTAACCATTTCCTTGGCTCTCTTGTAGAGTGTATCCATTGTTTTCAGTGCCATGATGTCCTTGAGGAGCAGATTCAATGCATGAGCAGCCCAGCCAATGGGTGTGATGTGAGGGTAGGACTCCTCCACTTTAGACCAAGCAGCCTTCATGTTCGCAGCATTGTCTGTCACCAGTGCAAATACCTTCTGTTGTCCAAGGTCATTGACTGCCTTCAGCTCATCTGCAATGTAGAGACCGGTGTGTCTGTTGTCCCTTGTCTGTGCTCTTGTAAAATACTTGTTGAGTGGTGGAGATGATGTAGTTAATTATTCCTTGCCCACGAACATTCGACCACCCATCAGCGATGATTGGAATACAGTCTGCTTTTTACATGATTTGCTTGACCTTTACTTGAACTCTGTTGAACTCTGCATCCAGCAAATGAGTAGATAACGCATGTCTGGTTGGAGGGGTGTATGCTGGGCGAAGAACATTCAGAAATCTCTTCCAATACACATTGCCTGTGAGCATCAGAGGTGAACCAGTTGCATACACAGCTCGAGCAAGACATTCATCAGCATTTCTGACTACGTTCCTCCATTGAGTCAAAATAAACTTCTGATTCTAGGAGGACCATGAGCTGTTGCTATCGATAAGGTGTCTGATTCATCATTTTCACCTCGAATAGAAGTAGAGGGACTTTTGTCAGAGGTCGCTTGTTGTGAGAACTTAGGGAACTTGATGCACTTGGCCAGATGATTCTGCATCTTTGTTGCTTTCTTCACATATGATTTGGCACAATATTTGCACATGTACACAGCTTTTCCTTCTACATTAGCTGCAGTGAAATATCTCCACACATCAGATAGTGGCATTTTCCTTTAAAGATTAGTAAAAAATAACAAATACAATTCCATGTACAGGTAAATAGTTAAGCAGTTAAATTAAACAACTCCTTGGATAAGATATTTTTTTATTTTATGAAACATGTATGGAAACGGGTGAATTAACATTCCTCAGTTAGCAGGCTCAAGCAAGCTAAAACCCACATGGTAGAAAAAACTAACTAGCAGAAATTGTTAACAAGTTATAAAGGATTTAAACACACTTTGCTGTAAGCTACTATTTACTAGTTAACAAAAAATCATGTATGTCATAAAATATATTCACCCCACCCAGTATTGTAATCAAAACTTACCAGAAGACATGGAGTCCTTGGCTCAGACAGTGTAGTAGTGTGGGCTCAAGAGCATCTCATTTAGTGTGCAAGATCTTGAGAATCAGCTGTACATGGGGTTACAATTCCATTGAATTGGGGATAGTTCAACCAAAATATGCCACAAGACCTAGAATTGCCTTAAGTGTATCCCACAAAAAAGGTTCACTGTTATAAACTAACTTTTTTGATGAATTTAAGCCAAATTCCCCAAATTCCCGGGCTTAACTTCCCATGGAAAATTTGCGGAAATTTTCCGGCCCTTGGCAACCCTATTCTTGAGCATGCAATATGGCTTTCTTCAGTACGAAACCCTTGTCGACCCACTTTGCTGTCAGACTCCGCATGCTCATTGGGCTGACATCGCTGGTCCAAATGTTAGTTGTGAAGCTATTAGCAGTGACGCCCATAGCAGGTAGCTCATGGATGTGCCTTTCAACAATACTGTGTTACTCCGGTCGGGCAACATTTGAAATATCGCGACTACTTGGTAGTGTGTACCGAGACTCGAGGTGCTCGACCAGTCGGCGAAAGCCAACATCATCCACGACAGAGAACGGTTGATTGTCAAGGGCAATGAATTCCATTATCTTGGCGTTAATGGATTTCGCCTTTGAGTTGTCTCGCTGAAATGTTCTTAATCTTTCAAATGGCTGCTCGACTTGAACTTAGTTGTTGGAAGTGTGCGCTTAGTTTTTTTTCTGCTTTTGTTGTAAGTAGTCGCTGAACTTCTGGGGGTGATGCACTTTCAAATTAGTAATTAGGTTTGTGGTATTGAAAGATTTCACTTTCTCCCCTCGGGAAATAATAGCAGCACAAACATTGCATATGGCCTTTTTGTTATCTTCCTTTGAAACTTCAAAATAAATCCACACAGCAGACATTGTGGGCTAGCTTAGGAATGCTGTATTGCACGTGTAGCGCTGTATTTTTCGTGGCGTCATTACGTCATCTACCTACGTTATATAGGTATGAGCGTCAGCGTTGACATCGGTTTTGTACATCAGCATTAAACTAGACATCGGGCCGATGCCGACATTTTTAGCTAATATCGGCCGATTCTGATATGCTAACCGATATATCGTGCATCCCTAAATGCTGTTCTTGAATTGTTACTGCTTTCAAGGCTATGGTCAATGGTATCATTTTACAGTGTGTACTACAGCACTGTTTGGTAAATGATTGTAACTCATTGGTTCTTTTATGTTTAAGGTTAACCATGGATCAACAGAAAACAAAGAGCTTCCTGATAGTAGAGCTACATATGGATGGAATAGGCTTACCACCCTTTTTTATATACGAGAGAGAGTATATAATATATTCTTACGGATAACTGTTTCTGCATTCCTTTCTCTATGATATTCCTCTGGTTTTAGTGGTCATTGGGTGGGGCAACGCTGCACACAACACCCTCAGTGGCTGTTGGAAAGTCTCTGGTTTCCATTTTACTGAACTTGGCAGTGTCCTGACTGTCAGGCAGTAGGTTATAGCTGGACCTGCCTTCATCATGTCATGATGTCATGTGACGCAGGAAGAGTGACCTGGAGTGATTTCCTATTCCTGTGCACTGAGGAAACCGCTCATATGCCCCATGGAAGCTGAGCCCACTGCTGCCACCATCAAACAGGCTGACGGGGGCTACTTCAGTCACAAAGTCATGAGGCAATGGCCTTGCATTATGAAAATTATTATAGCTGCTATGGCCAAAAAGAAAGCAAGGGTATCATGTCTCACTTAAAAAAAAAAAAAGTATTCCTCTAGTCAAATCTGTTTATCAAAACGGCAACCAATTCCGAATTCCACGAGGCTAGTAGAGAACACATGTGGCTTGTATGCCTGTTGGAACTAAGTATATCCCACTCATTTGTTGACTCAGGCCTAGATGTGATTGTGATGGCCAGTGTCAGTCAGTGTTCGCCATAGAACCGTGTCTCATCTCTCTTTCTGCTCTTCCCTCTCAGCCGTGTGGTCTTACCCTGTACTGTGGAGGAGGTGAGTACATCACATCACAATTTAGATTATGGGTAATTCATCTTAATAGAACATGCAACTTGAGGATTCAACCACATGTGTCCTCCTTACCGAATTCCGATGCGCACATTGAAGATGTTGGAATAACTGTCAACATTTGCTTTTAGTCAACCATGAAGACATATCGGAAAAAGAATGTAAAATGTAAAAATATTTACATTGCATTCAAAGTATTCAGACCCCTTTTTCCACATTTTGTTACAGCCTTTTTCTAAAAGTTATTAAATAAAAATGTTCCTCAATCTACACACAATACCCTATAATGACAAAGCAAAAACAGGTTTTAAGATATTTTTTGCGCACACACACACCTGTCTATATCTAAGGTCTTACAGTTGACAGTGCATGTCAGAGCAAAAACCAAGCCATACTGTGAAGCATGGTGCTGGCAGCATCATGCTGTGGGGATGTTTTTCAGCTGCAGGGACTGGGAGACTAGTCAGGATCGAGGGATAGATGAACAGAGCAAAGTACAGCGAGATCCTTGATGAAAACCTGCTCCAGAGCGCTCAGGACCTCAGACTGGGGTGAAGGTTCACCTTCCAACAGGACAACGACCCTAAGCACACAGCCAAGACAACGCAGGAGTGGCGTCGGGACAAGTCTCTGAATGTCCTTGAGTGGCCCAGCCAGAGCACGATCTTGAACCCAATCTTACAGCGCTGGAGAGACCTGAAAATAGCTGTGCAGCAACGCTCCCCATCCAACTTGACAGAGATTGAGAGGATCTGCCGAGAAGAATGGGAGAAACTCCCCAAATACAGGTGTGCCAAGCTTATAGCGTCAAACCCAAGAAGACTCAAGGCTGTAATCGCTGCCAAAGGTGCTTCAACAAAGTACTGAGTAAAGGGTCTGAATATTTCTGTAAATTTGATATTTGATATTTAATTTTTTTAATAATTTTGCTAACATTTCTAAAAATCAGTTTTTGCTTTGTCATTATGGGTTGTGTGTAGATTGATGAAAAAACAGTAGTTGGGCTATATAGGATGAGCCATGACTAGAATGCAGTATGTAAACATTATTAAAGTGACCCAGTATTCAACAACTATGTACATAGGGCATCAGTTTCTAAGGTGCAGGGTAGAGTACTGGGTGGTAGCTGACTAAAACAGTGACTAAGGGTAGTGGTGACTGTAACAGTTTGATGGCCTGGAGTTAGAAGCTGTTACGCAGTCCCTTGGTCCCAGCATTGATGCATTTGTACCGCCTTCTAGATGGTAGCGGAGTGGACAGGCCGTGGCTCCGGTGGCTGAAGGCCTTGATGGTCTTCTTGGCCTTCCTGTAACACTGGTTGATGTAGATGTCCTGGAGGGCAGGCAGTGTACCTCCGGTGATGTGTTGGGCCGTCTGCACCATCCCCTGGAGGGCCCTGCGGTTGCGGATGGTGCAATTGCTGTACCATACAGCCCAACAGGATGCTCTCAACGGTGCATCTGTAGAAGTTTGAGGGCCTTAGGGCCAAGCCAAATTTGGGTCGGCAGGTAGCCTAGTGGTTAGGGCGTTGGGTCAGTAACCGAAAGGTTGCTAGATCGAATCCCGAGCTGACAATGTAAAAATCTGTCTTGCTGCCCCTGAACAAGGCAGTTAACCTGTCCTCGCCAACAGCCAATGAAATTGCAGGGCGCCAAGTTCAATCGACATAAATCTCATAATTCAAATTTCTCAAACATACAAGTATTAGACACCATTTTAAAGATAACATTCTCGTTAATCCAACCACAGTGTCCGATTTCAAAAAAGGTTTTCAGGGAAAGCAGAATATATCATTATGTTAGGTCAGCAACTAGTCACAGAAAGCATACAGCGATTTTCCAACCAAAGAGAGGAGTCACAAAAAGCAGAAATATAGATAAAATGAATCACTAACCTCTGATATTCTTCATCAGATGACACTCCCGGGACAACATGTTACACAATACATGTATGTTTTGTTCGATCAAGTTCATATTTATATCCAAAAACCTCAGTTTACATTTGGCTTTGCCTCCAAAACACCCTGTGAATTTGCACAGAGCCACATGAATTTACAGAAATACTCATAATAAACATTGATAAAAGATACAAGTGTTATTCACAGATTTAAAGATGTACTTCTCCTTAATGCAACCGCTGTGTCAGATTTCAAAAAAACTTTACGAAAAAAAGAAAACCATGCAATAATCTGAGTACGGCGCTCAGAGACCAACACAACCCAAAAAGATATCCGCCATGTTGGAGTCAACATAAGTCAGAAATAGCATTATAAATATTCACTTACCTTTGATCTTCATCAGAATGCACTCCCAGGAATCCCAGTTCCACAATAAATGGAACTGGGATTGATTTGTTCCATAAAGTCCATCATTTATGTCCAAATAACTCCTTTTGGTTCACGCGATCAGTACACAATCTAAACTCACGACGCGCGGGCAGGTCCGGGCAAAAGTTCAGACGAAAAGTCATATTACAGTTCGTAGAAACATGTCAAACGAAGTATAGAATCAATCTTTAGGATGTTTTTAACATAAATCTTCAATAATGTTCCAACCGGAGAATTCCTTTGTCTTCAGAAATGCAATGGAAAGCAGGTCGCTCTCACGTGAGCGCGCATGGTCAGCTCGTGGTTCTCTGGGAGAGACCTTACTCAATCCCCTCTCATTCACCCCCACTTTACAGTAGAAGCCTGAAACAACGTTCTAAAGACTGTTGACATCTAGTGGAAGCCGTAGGGAGTGCAATATGACCAAATTTACACTGTATATTGGATAGGCAATCACTTGAAAAACTACGAACCTCAGATTTCCTGGTTGGATTTTTTCTCAGGTTTTTGCCTGCCATATGAGTTCTGTTATACTCACAGACATCATTCAAACAGTTTTAGAAACTTCAGAGTGTTTTCTATCCAAATCTACTAATTATATGCATATTCTAGCTTTTGGGCCTGAGTAGCAGGCAGTTTACTCTGGGCACCTTATTCATCCAAGCTACTCAATACTGCCCCCCAGTCCCAAAGAAGGTAATTAAAGTGGCAGTGTTGTATTTTAATACACTCTTGAATATGCAAATAAGCCAATAGGTGGGGAGGGGGGGGTAGCCTACTTTGTCTAATTATCTGTATGGTAGTAATAATTAATTGTATTTTGTAAAGTGGTTTCTTGCATCGCACAATGCAATTTACAGTCACTTATTTGGCCTATGGTGTTACAGACCAAGTAAAAAAAGTATGAATTAATATCGAGCCCTTCATAATGTGTGAACTTTTTAAGTCTCATGCAATGTAGGCCTGCATTGAACACCATATATAGGCTACTGTAGGCTATATCATAGAAATCTATAGCTATTTCCATGTGAATGTTATGGGATTTGCTCTATTGGTTTTGTTGGTAGGGCTACATTATACACAAATAGCCACAATAGCCTATTAGATACTGTCTAAAACTGTAAGGGTATAGCCTCAGTGTCCACTGTAAATACGTACCGGAAGTTGCACAAATTTTTCACAATGTTCAAGTTTCTGCTCACAAGACCTAAAACTTTCTGGGGGTGGTTTGCCCCCCCTGGGTTAGAGCTAATTTTGCAACAACAAAAAAATACATTTTGGTGTCCTCTGATAGGGCTGGGCGATTATGGCCAAAATATATCATGGTATTTAAAAATAAAAAAATTGACTGTTTTATGTTTATAAATAATAAAAGTTCTACATTTCCTAGATGAGTGGTGCGTGACCCTAGGGTGGCAACACATACATTCTAAGTGATTTCAATGGGTCTTTCTCCATTTCAGATTGTTTTATACTGTTCAACTTCAACCCCCCCCAAAAAGTAATTTTCATCAATTTCTGCATTTGAGATCATTTCTACACTGCCAGTTAGGGCTACATGATATGGGCAAGCAATTTTTACTAAATGTTGCAATTTGACTTGCGATTTAGAGCAAAACACTTGGGTTAACTGTTGGAATCATGGAAATAGAATGTCTTATATAGTTAGAATATAATAGTGGGAACTTTTAATAGTGTTTGACATGACAACGAATGAAAATGCCAGGGAGGAGTTATTGTGACAGGGTAGGAACTAAAGTGTTGATAGGTGTTTCCTAGGGGAACCTATAATCTTTGGTTACATTGAATGTTTTCTCTTAGCTACTTCATGTAGCTAAAATATTCTTGCTTTACGTTTACCTATTAGGCTGTATAGCTAATTGCTCTTACTCAGTCAATTTATTTGCTAGCTAGCTAGAGATTAGCATTAGCGGCTAACAATCAGCGGCTAACCAGATTTAGGAAAACTTGCTAAGAAAGGACAAACTAGCTGCATATGCAACCAATGTGAAATGGCTAGCTAGTTAGCGGTGGTGGGCGCAGACTGAACGCAAGTGTCTCGTGGTGGAGGAAAAACAAGTGCGCTCCTTGAGTGACAGGAGCCGGAGTCGGGGCTAGGTTTGTGTGGAAAGCGGCATGGAGAGAGCGAGATGACTCAAGTAGCGAAGTAAACTATAAAAATGAACGTTACACACTGCGTATCACATGTATCAAACCAAACATTCAAATACCGTTATAGAAGGTAAAGTAAAAACCCAAACCGGTCCGTGCATCAATACCGATATATCGCAAAAGGTTCCATCTGAAATACACAGCGAAATGATTGAATACTTTATCGAGTTTACCTCCTAGATTGGAAAAATGTGTTTTGGTATTGTGTAGAAAGACTTAACAATTTTAAATGACACAGGAGCATTCTCATTGCCTATTCAGAAAGTTGCAGGAAGAACAGCATGCATAAGTGATTTGTGATGTCTTATGATAAACTTGGGCAAATTAATTAATTTGTAATACATTTAGTTGATTCCCTAAGGTCAATACCTATTTTATTATTGTTGAATTCCGTTTTAATGCCTGGCTTCCATGAGGGCTCTAATTATCATATTTGGACCCGAATGAGGCTCTCCGCTACCTATTGTTCCTGCAGTGATTGTTCATCGAATGTTTTCATAATTTTATTTACAGATAATCGGCAAAAAGCCTAGGCCTATGCAAATTAGGGAGCTAAATGAACGTCTCTCTTACCGATTCGGTAGGCTACACTGACGGAGTACAGTTACAAGCTTTCTACCATCCAGGACCTCTATACCCATAATGATGAAACAGCTTTTTATACATTTTTGCTAATTTATATTTAAAAAATAATAACCTGAAATCACATAAGTATTCAGACCCTTTACCCAGTACTTTCTTGAAGCACCTTTGGCAGCGATTACAGCATCGAGTCTTCTTGGGTATGATGCTACAAACTTGGCACACCTGTATTTGGGGAGTTTCCTATTCTTCTCTGCAGATCCTCTCAAGCTCTGTCGAGTTGGATGGGGAGCGTTGCTGCACAGCTATTTTCAGGTCTCTCCAGAGATGCTCGATGGGGTTCAAGTCCGGGCTCTGGCTTGGCCACTCAAGGACATTCAAAGACTTTGGTAGTACCCAATTTGCTAACGTTCATCAGGTCCTAATGGCCTATTGTCCCTCTAACCACACTGATATCAATGCAAATGTGATTGAAAATTACACACACTTATCAGTAAAACAGTATTGTGCTTTTAAAACTGACCTCACTGTTCTCATTTTGAAGAAAGAAGTTCAACAGCAGGTTGAAACTGAGTGTAAAATATGGTCCTTGTGGATGTTGTTTCAAAGCCTAACACAACGAAATGGACAGCGCATTCTAAGGTGATGATTAATTAAAAACACCCATACGCATTTTAGAGCTTATGCATAGGCTTATGAGCCCAAGCCAAAAAAAAAAACGTAATACAAATTTTGAGTAGTTTAGTAATAGGGATTATTTTGATATTTTTATAAGGGTGACACATGATCTTTTAGCTATACAGAATATTGTACAACCATGCATTTCCATCTCCTTTATTCCTTTCTCGAGCACGCAGAGGGGCTGTCCATAGTTTATAGTTTAGTGAAATATGTTTAATTGCAAAAACATGTTACTATCGATTTTCCCGAACAGATTTCACTTGGTTTCCCAAATTAAGCACTGGGTAGCCATGGTATACAGAGTTTGGGTGGAATATTACCTGTCGCGCAGCAAGAGCATGCTCCTCAAACAGTGGTTGATACTGGAGTGATAAGTGTTTTTATATTTATTTCTCAGCTGCTCATATTAAGCACATGCTCTGCTATAAAACCTAAGTAGCCGCCTACCCAGCATCATTGAAGAACTGACCGTCGGGAAAACGTGAAGCCACCATTCGCTATTTGAGTGCATACAGATGACATGTCTTCTTTCCCCTGCCCCTGTTTCTGCCCATTTCATAATGGGCCATTCTAAATCTAAACTAATTTTACATATTAGTAAAGACTAAATTGAGAATAGTGTGATGGGTGAAAATATGATCACTTGAAGAGCGAACAGCTGTGCAGCCAGGAACAGAGCGCAAGCTTTTTTGCGACTTTCTCAAATCATCAAAAGCCTATAGTCGCATCACGCAGCCCATATGTTTGATTTACAAGACATTCAGAGGTCTGTATCATTCACAACTAATGTTGCCAAATAACTCTAAATATCGCGTATAGGACCTGTTTCAAATGATCACTTTTACGTTCAACATATGCCCACTCCCTACTGAATGGGAAAATATATATTTTTAATTTGATTCCGCTAAGTTCAATTATGTTCTTACTATAAAATAATGGCACGGGAAAGTTCAAACTAAGGATTCAGGTCAAGGAAGTCAAATTTCTGGTCAATGACCGCCGATCTAATATCCAAAAGTTATTTATGGCTGTAGGTAACAATACAAAAAAAAGTTCTGAGCAAATAATGTAAGAAATAACATGCAACAAAAAAATGTAATACTGCAAAGTTGGCTATGAACTAGAAACAGGGCGACTGTCGGCGCCATGTTGCATCCAAGACTAGTAGCGAACAGCAAAATCACTAGGCTATGTCAATCTATTATCCCCCATAGTAGAAAAGTTTACCCAGCTTGTCGAGGGAAATAGCCTATTCCAAACAGACTCTGGGACGATAGAGCCTACATTTATATAACCAGTAGGTCTAGGTCACAGAAAAAAAACGTTATTAAAGCAATGAGGCTGACGCAGCAGATCAGAACGTTTTAGGTTAAAATGTCGATAAACAATTATGTCACATAAGTGCAGTATTGTGCACAAGGCAGTAGGCTATGCGCAAATGTTTCTTCCATAATGCAATTAGAGGGAAAACATTGTTGTCAAAAGCACACTGCACAAGCAAGTGGTTTCATTTGACAGAGATTAAAATATATGTTACAAATCTAGAAAGAGGGGTGATCTAAAGATGCAACAACTAGCATGGGTGCTAATATGTTTAGCATTATGCCTTTGGCTACTGGACAATGAAAGAAAGTTAATTTGAAAACCAGTAGAACATGAGAGAAATAGGCTACTGGTTTCAATCGCATACGGAAGTCTTTATAAAATAATTGCCTCAGGATATGGTCAGACTTTGGCTAGGCTACTTTGAAGCAAGGTAAGACATGCCTCGTATGTAGTAAAACTTTCAGGTTTCACAATTAAATATATGTTCAGCTCAATGTCCAGCTCATTGCAAAGATGTGTGTGATGCATTGATCAAATTAAATTATTTGTCACATGCGCCGAATACAACCTTAGTACACCTTACAGTGAAATGGTTAAAAACAATGCAGTTTTAATAAAAAAATCAGTGTCAAATTCAGTTTATTTAGTAAATACTTTAACAATAAAAAAAGAAGAAAAAATAGCAAATAATGCAAATAGTCCTCGTAGCTGTTTTGGTTAGCTGTTCAGGAGTCTTATAGCTTGGCAGAAGCTGTTAGGAAGCCTTTTGGACCTAGGTTTAGCTCTCGGTAGTAGAGAGAACAGTCTATGACTAGGGGGGCTGGAGTCTTTGGCAATTTTTAGGGCCTTCTGACACCGCCTGGTATATAGGTCCTGGATGACAGGAATCTTTGCCCCAGTGATGTACTGGGCCGTACGCACTACCCTCTGTAGTGCCTTGCGGTCGGAGCCCAAGCAGTTGCCATACCAGGCGGTGATGCAACCAGTCAGGATGCTCTCTGGTGCATTTTGAGGATCTAAGGGCCAATGCCAAATCTTTTCAGTTTCCTGAGAATAGGCGTTGTCGTGCCCTCTTCACGACTTTCTTGGTGTGTTTGGACCATGACAGTTTGTTGGGGACTCCAAGGAACTTGAAGCTCTCAACCTGCTCCACTACAGCCCGTCGATGAGAAACGTGTAGTCACGTTGAGGGAGAGGTTGTTATCCTGGCACCACCCGGCCAGGTCTCTGACCTCCTCCCTATTGGCTGTCTCATTGTTGTCGGTGATCAGGCCTTCCGCTGTTGTGTCGTCAGCAAACTTAATGATGGTGTTGGAGTCGTGCCTGGCTGTGCAGTCATGGGTTGACAGGGAGTACAGGAGGGGACTGAGCACGCACCCCTGAGGGGCCCCCGTGTTGAGGATCAGCGTGGCAGATGTGTTGTTACCTACCCTTACCACTTGGGGGCGGCCTGTCAGGAAGTCCAGGATCCAGTTGCAGAGGGAGGTTTTTAGTCCCAGTGTCCTTAGCTTAGTGATGAGCTTTGAGGGCACCATGGTGTTGAACGTTGCGCTGTAGTCAATGAAAAGCATTCTCACATAGGTGTTCCTTTTTGTCCAGGTGGGAAAGGCCTTTGTTGAGTGCAATATAGATTGCATCATCTGTTGGGGCGGTATGCAAATTGGAGTGGGTCTAAGGTTTCTTGGATAATGGTGTTGTGAGCCATGACCAGCCTTTCAAAGCACTTCATGGCTACAGACGTGAGTGCTACAGGTTGGTAGTCATTTAGGCAGGTTACCTTGATGTTCTTGGGCACAGGGACTATGGTGGTCTGCTTGAAACATGTAGCTTTTACAGACCCGGTCAGGGATATGTTGAAAATGTCAGTGAAGACACTTGCCAGTTGATCAGCACATGCTGATACACGTCCTGGTAATCCGTCTGGCCCTGCGGCCTTGTGAATGTTGACCTGTTTAAAGGTCTTACTCACATTGGCTATGGAGAGTGTGATCACACAGTCGTCCGGAACAGCTGGTGCTCTCATGCATGTTTCAGTGTTACTTGCCTCGAAGCGAGCATGGAAGTAATTCAGCTTGTCTGGTAGGTTTGTCTCACTGGGCAGCTCATGGCTGTGCTTCCCTTTGTAGTCTGTAATAGTATGCAAGCCCTGCCACATCTGACGAGCGTCAGAGCCGGTGTGGTAGGATTCAGTTTAGTCCTGTATTGACGCTTTGCCTGTTTGATGGTTTGTCTGAGGGCGTAGCGGGATTTCTTATAAGCTTCCGGGTTAGAGTCCCGCTCCTTGACCGCGGCAGCTTTACCCTTAAGCTCAGTGCGGATGTTGCCTGGAAACCAATGGTTTCTGGTTTCGGGGTATATACGTACGGTCACTGTGGGGACGACGTCATTGATGAGGCCAGTGACTGATGTGGTGTACTCCTCAATGCCATCGGAAGAACCCCCGGAACATTTTCCGGTCTGCAAGAAAAACAGCAAAAACTGATGTAGCCTGCCTTCCGTTGCCTATGCACTTGAATGGCGAATGGGAAGCGTGCTTCAATTACCAGTTGAGAGAGAAAAATAGTAGCTCTTTTCAATCATGGCCATCAACTGTTAATAACGTGATTGCATTTAGAGTTGTTGTGCATTGATTGGGCTTATAAAAGCGCATGTTTAACTCCAGCAGCAAAGAAAGAGCTGATTGACGCGCTGTAGCAGCAGCTCTTGCACTGACAGATCTTCTGCTCATAAGTAACATAACGAATATACACACTGCAATTGAATTCCACAACATTATGCAAATGGACCGATAAACACGACCAGTCAAATGTATTTCCATCAATGATTAGGCTGAAAAGCATTATTTTCGATCTCTATGGTTCTGGATTTGAGTAGTGTTATTGGAATCTGACAGTGTTAGTAAATATTTTGATTCCTTTGTGTGAAGAGGATGGAGGTAGCTTACCTGTTGCTCTTGTTTGTATGGGTTACTGTTATAAAACGTTCTGACTCTCACACTGTCCTTATATGGCAATGATGTGTGTGTTCAGTGAGGGATGGATTATAGTTACACTGCCTTCCAAGTATTCACACCCCTTTACTTTTTCCACATTTTGTTTTACAGCCTGCATTTTAAAATGGATTCAATTTATATTATTGTCACTGGCCTACACACAATACTGCATAATATCAGTGGAATTGTTTTTTTATTGTTACAAATTAATAAAAAATGACAAGCTGAAATGTCTTGCGTCAAGAATTCAACCCCTTTTATGTCACGCTTAAATAAGTTCAGGAGTACATTTACTAAACAAGTCACAGTAAATTGCATGGATTTTTTTTATGATTACCTCATCTCTGTATCCCACACGTTCAATTATCTGTTAGGTCCCTCAGTCGAGCAGTCAATTTCAAACACGGACTCAACCACAAAGACAAAGGAGATTTTCCAAAGCCTCGCAAAGGACGACACCTATTGGTAGATGGGTAAAAAACAAAACGCATTGAATATCCGTTTGAGCATGGTGAAGTTATTAATTACACTTTGAATGGTGTATCAGTGCAACGTCACTACAAAGATACAGGCGTCCTTCCTAACTCTCTTGCCGGAGAGGAAGGAAACCGCTCAGGGATTTCACTGAGGCCAATGATGACTTTAAAACAGTTAATGGCTGTGATAGAACTGAGGGATCAACATTTTAGTTATTGCACAATACTGACCTAATTGACAGAGTGAAAAGAAGGAAGCCTGTACAGAATAATATTCCAAAACACGCACCCTGTTGGCAACAAGGTACTAAAGTAATACTGCAAAAAAAGAGGCAAAGTAATTAACTTTTTGTCCTGACTACAAAGTGTTATGTTTGGAGCAAATCCAATGCTACACATTACGGTGTACCACTCTCCGTATTGTCATGGAGAGTGGTGAATAATTATCTCATCAATATACTGTATATTAGTTTCATTTGTCATATTTTATATTTTTACAAATATTAGCATGTTTCTTTCACTTTGACAGAGTATTTTTGGTAGATCATTGACAAAATGGGTTAAAAGTCAAGGTGTGAATACATTCTGAAGTCACTGTACGTTCAAATGATTAGAAAATTAACTATGAAGTAGGGACGGGAATTTTTAAATTATTGCACTATTCTAATAATATTTCGCATATCTGGAGAGTCAGAACAAACAGTGCATTCGGAAAAGTATTCAGACCCCTTCACTTCCACATTTTGTTACATTACAGCCTTATTCTAAAATGGATTCGATAGTTTTATTTACCTCAATCTCCACACAATACCCCATAATGACAAAGCAAAAACAGTAAAAAAACAAAAAAACATTGCAAATGTATAACACTTTTTTTAAACAATCACATTTACATAAGTATTCAGACATTTACATAAGTATTTACTCAGTACTTTGTTGAAGCACCTTTGGCAGCAATTACAGCCTCGAGTCTTCTTGGGTATGACGCTACAAGCTTGGCACACCTGTATTTGGGGAGTTTCTCCCATTCTTCTCTGCAGATCCCCTCAAGCTCTGTTTGGTTTGGGGTAGAGCTTCGCTGCACAGCTATTTTCAGGTCTCTCCAGAGATGTAAAATCAGGTTCAAGACCGGGCTCTAGCTGGGCCACTCAAGGACATTCAGAGACTTGTCCCAAACTCACTCCTGCGTTGTCTTGGCTGTGTGCTTAGGGTAGTTGTCCTGTTGGAAGGTCAACCTCCACCCCAGCCTGAGCGCTCTTGACCAGGTTTTCAGCAAGGATCTCTGTACTTTGCTCCGTTCATCTTTCCCTCGATCCTGACTAGTCTCCCAGTCCCTGCCGCTGAAAAACATCCCCACAGTATGCTGCTGCCACAACCATGCTTCACCGTAGGGATGGTGCCAGGTTTCCTGCAGACGTGACGCTTGGCATTCAGGCCAAAGAGTTCAATCTTGGTTTCATCAGACCAGAGAATCTTGTTTCTCATGGTCCGAGAGTCGTTTATGTGGCTTTGGGCAAACTCCATCGGGCTGTCATGTGCCTTTTGCTGAGGAGTGGCTTCTGTCTGGCCACTCTACCATAAAGGCCTGATTGGTGGAGTGCTGCAGAGATGGTTGTCCTTCTGGAAGGTTCTCCCATCTCCACAGAGGAACTCTGGAGCTCTGTCAGAGTGACCGTCGGGTTCTTGGTCACCTCCTTGATCAAGGCTCTTCTCCCCCGATTGCTCAGTTTGGAAGAGTCTTGGTGGTTCCCAACATCTTCCATTTAAGAATGATGGAGGCCACTGTATTCTTGGGGACCTTCAATGCCAAAGACGTTTTTGGTAACCTTCCCCAGATCTGTACCTCGACACAATCATTTCTCGGAGCTCTACGGACAATTCCTTTTGAACTTGTGGCTTGGTTTTTGCTCTGACGTGCGCTGTCAAGTATGGGACCTAATATACAGTGGGGCAAAAAAAGTATTTAGTCAGCCACCAATTGTGCAAGTTCTCCCACTTAAAAAGATGAGAGAGGCCTGTAATTTTCATCATAGGTACACTTCAACTATGACAGACAAAATGAGAGAAAAAATCCAGAAAATCACATTGTAGGATTTTTTATGAATTTATTTGCAAATTATGATGGAAAATAAGTATTTGGTCACCTACAAACAAGCAAGATTTCTGGCTCTCACAGACCTGTAACTTCTTCTTTAAGAGGCTCCTCTGTCCTCCACTCATTACCTGTATTAATGGCACCTGTTTGAACTTGTTATCAGTATAAAAGACACCTGTCCACAACCTCAAACAGTCACACTCCAAACTCCACTATGACCAAGACCAAAGAGCTGTCAAAGGACACCAGAAACAAAATTGTAGACCTGCACCAGGCTGGGAAGACTGAATCTGTAATAGGTAAGCAGCTTGGTTTGAAGAAATCAACTGTGGGAGCAATTATTAGGAAATGGAAGACATACAAGACCACTGATAATCTCCCTCGATCTGGGGCTCCACGCAAGATCTCACCCCGTGGGGTCAAAATGATCTCAAGAACGGTGAGCAAAAATCCCAGAACCACACGGGAGGACCTAGTGAATGACCTGCATAGACCTGGGACCAAAGTAACAAAGCCTACTACCATCAGTAACACACTACGCCGCCAGGGACTCAAATCCTGCAGTGCCAGACATGTCCCCCTGCTTAAGCCAGTACATGTCCAGGCCCGTCTGAAGTTTGCTAGAGAGCATTTGGATGATCCAGAACAAGATTGGGAGAATGTCATATGGTCAGATGAAACCAAAATATAACTTTTTGGTAAAAACTCAACTCGTCGTGTTTGGAGGACAAAGAATGCTGAGTTGCATCTAAAGAACACCATACCTACTGTTAAGCATGGGGGTGGAAACATCATGCTTTGGGGCTGTTTTTCTGCAAAGGGACCAGGACGACTGATCCGTGTAAAGGAAAGAATGAATGAGGCCATGTATCGTGAGATTTTGAGTGAAAACCTCCTTCCATCAGCAAGGGCATTGAAGATGAAACGTGGCTGGGTCTTTCAGCATGACAATGATCCCAAACACACCGCCCGGGCAATGAAGGAGTGGCTTCGTAAGAAACATTTCAAGGTCCTGGAGTGGCCTAGCCAGTCTCCAGATCTCAACCCCATAGAAAATCTTTGGAGGGAGATGAAAGTCTGTGTTGCCCAGCAACAGCCCCAAAACATCACTGCTAGAGGAGATCTGCATGGAGGAATGGGCCAAAATGCCAGCAACAGTGTGTGAAAGTCAGCCACCAATTGTGCAGACTTACAGAAAATGTTTGACCTCTGTCATTGCCAACAAAGGGTATATAACAAAGTATTGAGAAACTTTTTTGTTATTGACCAAATACTTATTTTCCATCATAATTTGCAAATAAATTCAATAAAAAATCCTACAATGTGATTTTCTGGATTTTTCTTTCTCATTTTGTCTGTCATAGTTGAAGTGTACCTATGATGAAAATTACAGGCCTCTCTCATCTTTTTAAGTGGGAGAACTTGCACAATTGGTGGCTGACTAGATACTTTTTTGCCCAACTGTAGACAGATGTGTGCTTTTCCAAATCATGTCCAATCAATTGAATTTACCACAGGTGGACTCCAGTCAAGTTGTAGAAACATCTCAAGGATGATCAATGGAAACAGGATGCACTTGAGCTCAATTTCGAGTCTCATACCTATGTAAATAAGGGATTTTAGTTTTTTTTACTTGTAATAAATTTGCTAAAAAAATGGTTTTCGCTTTGTCATTATACGGTATTGTGTGTAGATGGATGAGGAAAAATATATATTTAATCCCAAAAAAGTCAAGGGGTCTGAACACTTTGATAATGCACTGTAATATATATATTTTTTAATTGCTCTTCACCAATCAGAATGATGCAGAGGGCAGTACATAAATAAAAAAAGACAACAGCGAACGGGCTGCTTTTCTCAAGTAGTTTTTGGCTAACAGTGAAAGAAGTCTGATATTCGCCATACTATAACTGATTTGAACTGATTCTGTTACAAAAATGTTTTCTGGTGACTGTTCACATTGATCTGTGTTAGCTCCTCTGTTAGGTGCGCCTGTAATTGCTATTTGAAGAGCGGAAAATAGCATACCATTGTCAAGGCTGACTGAAGGGCTAAATCCGCAGTAGTAGCGCGATGCACAGTCATACATACTGCATTCAGTAATAACTGCCCTTCCCTACCGTGATGAGAGGAAAACGTCCTGGAAGACTGGTAGTGAATGGAATAAAACAAAAATACCCTGACCTTCAGATACTGACTTGTTGATCTGATACAGGCTTAGTATCCACAGTATAAGCATAGCATAAAAACAGACCTGCAGCACCATCATGAATGGCTCGTTTCATTAATTACACAAACATTTATGAACAGTGATCAAACTAGTTGAAAAACTGAGTGCTTGTTTAAATTCCTTTGTCTAATTCAGGACAATTTGAATGTCTCATTTAACCTAGGGCCATATGTTGGTTAATTAACATAGTTGTGTGTGTGTGCGCCTACAGTATGTGTGTGACTGCATGCGTTTGGGCGAGTAAGAGGGAATGCCTTTAGATGTGAAAGGAATAAGTGTTGTCCTCTACAGGGCCCAGAACAGAGGAGACGGACAGTAAAACTCTTGTTTGATCAGAGCTCTGTTCTCTGGACAATTTGTCTGTTTAGCCTACTCTTCTTGCTTGTTGTGGCTAGGAGACGATGCATAAAAACTACATTGTTTTTGGTTGGCACAATACCCATGTTGAATCAATGAACACTGAATGCATGCAGTGATGTTTTTATAGTCCCCATAGATGACAAACGCTTGACACATGCAGTCTCTCACACAATCTTTCTTTTGTACACAAACACACAGTCACACAGCCAGCCATGTAGGCCCTCCAGTGCTGTAGGCCCCCCACTGTGGCTGTTTTCACGCCCCCCTCCCCCTAATCCTATTAAATCAAAACAGTGAAGAGTGGCTCTATGTTGGGCTGTGTTGGTCTGTTGTGGGGACTGGGGATGCTAGTAGTGGCCACCATGTGTCTCCCAACTTTGTTAACCCTGTATGATGCTGGACACTGCCATCCTGTTAGTCAAGCTCTTATTCAACATGAGCACTCTCTGTCATCTGATAGTCCATAACTAATGTTTTTATTTATTCCTTATGTTCTTAGTTGCTATCAATGTCTTTTATAGTTTCTAAAAACCCGACCGTAGGCAACACAGTGACCTATAGGGCCTGGTTTCAACGACGGACTCTTTAGGCATAGAGGATCTATGTCACTACCTACAGTTGAAGTCTGAAGTTTACATACACCTTAGCCAAATACATTTAAACTCAGTTTTTCACAATTCCTGACATTTAGTCCTAGGAGGATCACCACTTTTTATTTTAAGAATGTGAAAAGTCAGAATAATGGTAGTGAATTTATTTCAGCTTTTTATTTCTTTCATCACATTCCCAGTGGGTCAGAGGTTTACATTAGAGGTCGACCGATTTTATGATTTTTCAACACCGATACCGATTTATTGGAGGACCAAAAAAAGCCAATACCGATTAATCGGCCGATCTCTTTAAAAAAAGATATATATATATATATACACTGCTCAAAAAGGGAAAGGGAACACTTAAACAACACAATGTAACTCCAAGTCAATCACACTTCTGTGAAATCAAACTGTCCACTTAGGAAGCAACACTGATTGACAATAAATTTCACATGCTGTTGTGCAAATGGAATAGACAACAGGTGGAAATTATAGGCAATTAGCAAGACACCCCCAATAAAGGAGTGGTTCTGCAGGTGGTGACCACAGACCACTTCTCAGTTCCTATGCTTCCTGGCTGATGTTTTGGTCACTTTTGAATGCTGGCGGTGCTTTCACTCTAGTGGTAGCATGAGACGGAGTCTACAACCCACACAAGTGGCTCAGGTAGTGCAGCTCATCCAGCACATCAATGCGAGCTGTGGCAAGAAGGTTTGCTGTGTCTGTCAGCGTAGTGTCCAGAGCATGGAGGCGCTACCAGGAGACAGGCCAGTACATCAGGAGACGTTGAGGAGGCCGTAGGAGGGCAACAACCCAGCAGCAGGACCGCTACCTCCGCCTTTGTGCAAGGAGGAGCACTGCCAGAGCCCTGCAAAATGACCTCCAGCAGGCCACAAATGTGCATGTGTCTGCTCAAACGGTCAGAAACAGACTCCATGAGGGTGGTATGAGGGCCCGACATCCACAGGTGGGGGTTGTGCTTACAGCCCGACACCGTGCAGGACGTTTGGCATTTGCCAGAGAACACCAAGATTGGCAAATTCGCCACTGGCGCCCTGTGCTCTTCACAGATGAAAGCAGGTTCACACTGAGCACATGTGACAGACGTGACAGAGTCTGGAGACGCCGTGGAGAACGTTCTGCTGCCTGCAACATCCTCCAGCATGACCGGTTTGGCGGTGGCATTTCTTTGGGGGGCCGCACAGCCCTCCATGTGCTCACCAGAGGTAGCCTGACTGCCATTAGGTACCGAGATGAGATCCTCAGACCCCTTGTGAGACCATATGCTGGTGCGGTTGGCCCTGGGTTCCTCCTAATGCAAGACAATGCTAGACCTCATGTGGCTGGAGTGTGTCAGCAGTTCCTGCAAGAGGAAGGCATTGATGCTATGGACTGGTCCGCCCGTTCCCCAGACCTGAATCCAATTGAGCACATCTGGGACATCATGTCTCGCTCCATCCACCAACGCCACGTTGCACCACAGACTGTCCAGGAGTTGGCGGATGCTTTAGTCCAGGTCTGGGAGGAGATGCCTCAGGAGACCATCCGCCACCTCATCAGGAGCATGCCCAGGCGTTGTAGGGAGGTCATACAGGCACGTGGAGGCCACACACACTACTGAGCTTCATTTTGACTTGTTTTAAGGACATTACATCAAAGTTGGATCAGCCTGTAGTGTGGTTTTCCACTTTAATTTTGAGTGTGACTCCAAATCCAGACCTACATGGGTTGATAAATTTGATTTCCATTGATAATTTTTGTGTGATTTTGTTGTCAGCACATTCAACTATGTAAAGAAAAAAGTATTTAATAAGAATATTTCATTCATTCAGAACTAGGATGTGTTATTTTAGTGTTCCCTTTATTTTTTTGAGCAGTGTATATATTTTTTAAAGTCGCTGATGCCTATAGTCTGGTTTTCGAGACTGTTTTTGACCTGCATGAGCGCAAGTATTTGTTGTATTGTAATGGTACGGTAACGTGTGTGTGTGTGTTTGTTTCAGTATCAAGTGGGCCAGTTGTACTCCGTAGCAGTGGCCAGTAAGAATGAGACGGGTGGAGGAGAGGGCATTGAGGTCCTCAAGAATGAACCCTATGAGAAGGATGGCGAGAAAGGACAGTACACACACAAAATCTACCATCTGAAGAGGTAAGAGACACACACACATACACACACACACACATACACACACACACACACACTCACACAGTATGTTCCAAGTGCACCATCACTATCTTGCCAGCAAGTGGCAGTGTAGTCCTCCCTGTCTTACTGTAGGTTTATAGTACCTGATAGAGGCCTTCAAGACCATGACATTAAGATATCCCACTCTAGAACCTGTATGACTGGAGTTAGTGATTGTGTGTGTATTCATCTATGCTCCTCCCCTCTCCTTGGCTTTCACAGTAAAGTCCCTGCGTTTGTCAAGATGATTGCTCCTGAGGGCTCTCTGGTCTTCCATGAAAAGGCCTGGAACGCTTACCCTTACTGCCGAACCAGTGAGTCCTCTCCTCCTCTCTCCTCTCCTGCCCTGGCCCTTCCTTCCCTCCATCCCTCCCCTGTCCTGCCTGCACTCTGACCCACAGCCTTATGTATTTAGACATTTTAATTTGACTCATTGTTGGTATTGTTTGCATGAGTTTAGGGCTGTCCCCAACAGAAAAACATCTTGCTCCACTGAAAATCGTATGTTCTTTCAACCAATCGATTGGTCAACATTTTTTAATTTTTATTGATATATGATAGAAATATATATTTCTATCATGTGTTTTAATAAAATCAACTACTGTATATAATTGTCTGATGCTGTTTAAAGAAGATAGCTCAAATTACTCAAGAGGGAGCAAGAGATCAAGATAACCAGAAGAGGAAAAACCTTAACCTGACTGACCCTCCTCCTCCCGCTCCTACACTCTTTCACAGATTCTGCCGTTACTCTCCTGAAGTTGCTGGTACAGGCTACACAAGGAGTCGGCAACCTTTCTCATATGGAATGCCAATTTATCTTGCAATTTCTACCGATCTGCGTGCCAGTTAAATGCACATTTTCGTGGAAAAGTTCCATTTAATTTATAACGCCTCCGTATCTCAATCATTCATGTGGTTAATCAAAATTCTATCCAAATGAAAATGATATAAACCTAAAAAGTAACTTATATTGCCATTGCCAGCTATGTAAAAATAGCCTACATAAAGCCAACAAATAAAAACATAGCATAAATTACATTGACTATGCATGGCCTGCCTGCCTCAAACTTGAAACATTGTATCAACTATCAACTTGGGTCCAGCCCAAGCTCCCATTAGCAAACTTGTATAAAATATTCTGGGCCCTCAGTTTCCTGCGCCGGTGAGCTCAGGAGAGACACAGCTGTAGGCTATTTTGTGCAAGGGATAAGAGTTCATCAGATAGACCTCGATCAGACCATGACATTTTTCCCTTTCACGCCGAGTGGTTATTGAAAGGGAGAGAGCTGGAAAGATTTTTCAAATGCATTGAGGAACTATTGTCATTCTCAATGGATGTAAAAATAGACTTTGTTTGCTTGCTATTTGAGGTGAAAACATTACTTTGAGACGGTCCACAGCTCATTAGTGGTGGTGCGTTAAGTGAATCAGAAATACCATCAGATCCCCAAATGGGCACATATGTCTACATTTGCGTACAGGCCAGGTAGGCTATAGGCCTACTTCTATGCATAATCCGGTGCGTGTCCTGTCTCAACATTGACAGTAGTGCTACAAAGAAAAGACAATGACTAAATTGACAACACTCGGAAATGGAATGATTTAAAACCAAAAGTTTCTGCAAACCAACGTGTCCACTCCGACAATGAGAACGGTAAAAGACTGGAATAATAATATATTGAATGCATTAACAGAAATTACTAAACCAACATTGTAAATTTGAAATGACAGGAATTAACGGTAAATGTACGCTACTACTGGGGATGTATGTAATGGACATTTTATAGACACTAACAATCAAGGCAAACAATTCACACAATGAAGTTATGAAACAATGAATATGCACAAATTGGCGGGAGAGAGCGCGTTCTGGAGGGACATGTGCATTTTAGCCACACTCCCCTTCTTCTTGGACTGTGCCATCCCCGTGGCCTCTGCAATGGATTAGTCTCAGCCTCCGCAATGGATTAGTTCACTGAGATGGGCGGGAATCAGACAGGTGTCTCGTGTGCCATAAAAAAGATAACATATTTGCTACTCCTTGACAAAAAAAAGCCAATCGACCAGTCAACTATTTCGGTTCAGCCCTACATGAGTTGCATGATTCATTCGTTCGTTCTTTTCCTGTTTTGGATTGATATCTAACGATTTAATCTCTCTTTGGTGTCTTCTCATGCTTCGCCTGGGGCCAGTTGTAACGGTAAGTAGCTTCAAATGACCCTCCCTCTGTTAGTTTCTATCCCACTGGTTGTATGGTAGTTTGTGCGTGCGTGTGGGTGGGTGGATAGTTCGTCTGTGTGAATGTGCGTCAGTGTTTGTGAATATAACTTACTGCTTCAATTATGAGAAATGTAGCAATTAAGCCAATGCATGTACATATTTATTGGGTAGGAGGTCCCTCTTGTGGACATTACTAGCAATGTAAATCTACTCCGTACTTTAGAGGGTTTTATTGCCTTAAGCTTTAGTAATGATTTCCCACCACCTTCCTCCAGAATGAGTATATGAAAGATGACTTCATCATTAAGATTGAGACATGGCACAAACCTGACCTTGGCACATTAGAAAACGTGAGTACCTTTGTCATTCAAAATGAGTTTGATTAATGACCGTTTGCATTTACTGTGAGATTCTTAGAAAGAGAAGTCTGTGAATTGTGTCCCAGATGAAGCATCAGCTAATATCGAGTTTGAAGTGTACCTTTTTAAATTGTAGCTCGCATGCTTATGCCTGGCTTTGATTGGCAGGTGCACAAGCTGGACGCGCCCACATGGAAGAGTGTGGAGGTGGTGCCCATTGACATTGCAGATGGAGAACAAGTGGCCCCTGCTGTGAGTACTCCCCTCTGATACTGCTGTCATGCCACAGTCCCACACTCAATAAAGCCCTGGATAGTACTGTTTGGCAACATCATGTGGAGAGACTTGGGCATTGCAAAGCAAGCCGAATATGCTCAGATCTGACACTAAAACGGCAAATACACACATTCCTGGTAATCTTTTCCTGAGTTTATGTTTTGTATTCACCTGCCGGTAGGGCTGGGTGGTATGGCCAAAATATCCTATCAAGACACACAACATTTTTGGGACAGTTGTTTATTATTTATTTTTATTATAATAAAGTTCTAAATATGCTTTCAGTGGCGCCTGACCCTAGGGTGGCAACACAAACATTCTAAGTTATTCCAATGGGGTTTGCTTTATATAGTAGGGCTTGATGATATGGGCAAAAAATCTAGGGCTATTGCGATTTAGATCAAAGCACTTAGATGTACTGTTGAAATCATGAAAATATAGTGATTATTCTAATTATGTAGTTGGAATATAGTGGTCAGCACTTTAAATACATTGTTTGACAACAAATTAAAAAGCCAGGGACAAATGATTGTGACAGGGTAGGAACCAAAGTGTTGGTCAGCGTTTCCCAGTGGACCCTAATTAGATGTTACATGTAATATGAGTTTTCGTTATCAATTAAATTCAAAGGGCTTTATTGGCATGTTTACGTTGACAAAGCAAGTGAAATAGATAATAAATCAAGGTGAAATAATCAATCAAAAATGAACAGTAAACATTACACACACAAGTTTCAAAGGACACTTCAAATGTCATTATGTCTTTATAGTATTGTAAAGATGTGCAAATAGTTAAAGTACAAAAAGGAAAATAAATAAACACATGGATTATATGTACAATGGTGTTTGTTCTTCACTGGTTGCCCTTTTCTTGTGGCAACAGGTCACAAATCTTGCTGCTGTGATAGCACACTGGTATTTCACCCAATAGATATCGGGGTTTATCAAAATTGGGTTTGTTTTGAAATTCTTTGTGGGTCTGTGTAATCTGAGGGAAATATGTGTCTCTAATAGTCATACATTTGGCAGGAGGTTAGGAAGTGCAGCTCAGTTTCCACCTTTTTGTGGGCAGTGTGCACATAGCCTGTCTTCTCTTGAGAGCCAGGCTTTGCTAGCTAGCTACGTTTGCTCCGACTGAGTACACATAGGATCAATGATCCGAGTCAGTAAAAAGAGTCGAACTTCCCATCACTAAAAGCAACAACTTGCTCTCTTTGATTGACAGGGGGCAGGGCTTAGTGTCGGAGGCGCATGGGGAAGCAGCATGCAGGTGGAGAGGGATGACTCAAGTAGCAAACAGAGTAAACTATAAAAATGTACATGACACGCGCGGGAGTGGCGTATTACATTTAACAAACCAAACATTGAAATACCGCTATAGAAGGTAAAGTGAAAACCCAAACCGGTCCGTGCATCAAATATACCTGTATATAGTAAAATACGTTATACCGCCCAGCACTACCTACCAGGTAAGGAAACTATGGTGCAGAGTTTCTTCTCCTCTGCAGGTTCTGAAACCCCTCAATTCACTATGACGTTGGAAGCTTTGCAATTATAATTAATATGGTGAAGTTTCTTCCTTTTCAAATACAAAAGGTCCCTTGTACCAATGGTGGTAGTTCATTGCTATTATTTGGCATGGCATTGCCTCATTTCATGGAGTCTGTTGGTAAGTGAAGTGCGTGTGGTTATTTGCCTGAGTAGCAGCAGTGTGTTTGCGGTAGGTGTCTAACGAGGCGGATGTGTTTGCCTTGCTGGAGGAGTGTTGTGTCTGAGGGCCCTATCAGCTCTGTGCCTCAGGCATGACTGCAAGACCTGGGCCCCCAAGGGACGACAGATGAGTTTGTTAGTGTAATTAAGGCTCACAGCGCTCCATACGCTGGTCAATGACACACACACACACACACACACACACACACACACACACACACACACACACACACACACACACACACACACACACACCCCCCTTCAGTGAGCAGCAGCTCCTCTTCCCCGGCCCAGGCACATCGATTCACAGACTCATTAAAGCAGCACAGTATATTGTTATAGTGAAGGAGCTTTCAGCATTAAAACGGCCTAATGAATAAGTGTGTTTGTGTTTCTCCCGTTTTTTGCTCGTTTGGCTCCCTCCTGTCGGCTGATAGCCCTGAAAAGCAGATTTTAGCTGTGGGCGCATCATGATTTATTTAAAATTGCTGGGCCCTTGAGCTGTTGGTAATTTATTTGAAAGGTGTTTTGTTTATATGTTTTGTAATTTCTTTCCACACCAGTTGACTTTGCACTTCTCTCTCTGAGAAGAAGATGAAGATGAAAAACGGTTCGATACTAGCATTAGTTTCTTTCGATACTTCTGTCAAATGTGTCTCATGGATCAAGTCTGCATCAGCGCAGCCGATGTCCCCCACGGAGTGCACCGTGCCTGCTCCACGAACTCAATGCTAGCCTGCACTGGGAGTCTGGGCTGCATCATGTTACGCTCTCCACTCATACTGCGCAGAAGTTAATACACTTGAATAATGCAACACGGCATGTTGAAACGGTTCATTACTGTTCGCAAAACAATGTCTATACAGGCTAGAACACTTTACAATGCAATAAGATACTGGTAGCTTCCAGTTTTTTTAGGCTAACATTCCTTGCTAGCTTACAGCTGAAACCTAACATCAATTCACTACCCTAGTACTTTCTTGGTGATAAAGCAAAAATATTTTGATTTCAAAGCTGATTGCCACCAAAAGCGTATTCACTCCCTCACGTCTCTCCCTCAGACGAAGACTTATTGCCTCCGCTAACTTGGGGCTCCGACAGGCCGCACCACTCTTAGCTCGTACATATAGTTATCACTGGTTAAAAAGAGTCACACTTTTATAAAAGAAGCTACTACTATGCAGATGTTGTTGATCAGTAAAATAAAATGAAGTCCCTCGTGGAACGGAAACATATTGTTTGTCATCTGTAGCTCTATGAAATCAGCCAAAACAAGCTCAATAACTCAATGCATACACACACTCCTATTGAAATATGCATTCACCTGTACTGTGAATAGGCCTAGGGTACATCTAGATTTATCCAGTTTATCAATAGAGATTTACCATTCAAATACATGATTACCATTATGTAGCTTAGATTGGTAAAAACAGTCAAATTGGTTCATTTAAAGGAAAACTCCACCCAAGATTTCATGATATGTAACTTTCACAATACAGAAATCTGGCCACTATAATGCATTTTGCATCAAAATGCATCATACGGGCCAGATTTTGTGTTTTGAAAGTTAGATATCTTAAACTTGATTACTGATGTGCAAAACATTTTGGGACTATGTCAACAATGTACTAATGAAACAAATACCAAAATATGTTTTTGGGGTAGAGTTTTTTCCTTTTAATGCATGCATGGCTGTCTCTGAAAAAGTCTGACATAAAACATTTCAAATAATATTGAACTCAAACGATTGAACCGAGCAGTAACTGAGTTTCTATCTGCATCAAGTGCCATTCTGCAGCTTTAGCTAATATGCCTAGTTTTTGTGCCAAGGTATCGTTTTATTGAGTATTGTGATGTTATCGAGTATTGTGGTACTAAACCTGCTATCGGTATCGAAGTCAAAATTCTGGCATCGTAACAACACGTGTGTTTATGTTCTGCTTGTGCGTTATGCTACTGGAGTGTGAATCTACTCTCCTGCTGCACTAGTGAGTTAGAACTGTATGTTTGGCTGTGGTAGTGAATAGGTTTAGTGCTTGTGTTTTGGTGAAGTAGTGCAACTGTACCCCCAGCATCATGATACACAGTGTGTCACAAGATGTGAGTAGGATCGCCCTGTGCCTAGGAGCAGTCTCTCCTTAGCCTGGCCCTGATTTGAAGGAGGAGTCAGACAAGGGCCACTAGGTCATCTGCTGTCGGCAGGCAGCTGCCCTACATGCAATCATGCGTACACACACACACTGGTATCAGCCAGCGTCCTCCTGCCATCTGTAATCTCAGCACAGCCATTTGCTGGTGGCATCAACAACTTCCAACCTGACAGCCTCCCCATCCCTTACCCCGGACCCTACCCAGCTCAGCCCAGACAGGGTGCAGGTCATGAACTGGGCAGGGCACAGGGCTGGACTTTGGTGTTGCATCCTGGGGCCAGGACAAAGGGGCTGCCAGGCTTAGTTGTGGGGGGCAGACCTAGCCTGGGAGACTACCATGGCAGTGCCTCCCCTTGCCCCTTTGCCCAGAGAGCGGTCAGCATTAGTGCAGGGCCAGCTCTCACATACACCCCACAGAAAAATGGGCTAGAGGGGGATTAAAGGGCCCTCTATCACTAATGTTGAATGCAGATGTGTTGGAATTGTTTGTTGTTCTGATTTATTAGTCTTAAGTGTTATCCTTCTCTTCCAGGACTACAAGGCAGAGGAGGATCCTGCTCTGTTCAAGTCAGCTAAGACTGGTAGAGGGCCCCTGGGACCTAATTGGAAGGTACACCTCTCACTGAAACACACTGGGTTAAAGGGGAAAGAGCTTGTTGGCAATGTAACCACGGGTTGGATCCTAAATTAATTTCCAGTCGTTTCGTTCTGAACAGAAACATAATTGTGTTCCGTTCCACTGTTCTAACCAGCAAAATAAAGTTCAGAATGTTATTAACCATATCCTATGCTTTTAAAATAATCTGTCTCACTATCATTCCCGGTTATGATTCTGTTTATCAAAAAAAAGTTTTTCAGGTTTTCCTCCAAAAAATTATCTGGTTTTCGGTTCTGTTCCCTGAACCGGTTCCAACCCTTAAATGTAACACTTTAAATAATGTTACCAAAATGAATATGGATTTTTTGGGGGGTGGTATACTCGTGGCACGATCACACAGTATACACTCATGGCCAGTTTATTAGGTGCCCACATCTAGTACCGGGTCGGACCCCCTTTGCCTTCAGAACAGCCTAAATTATTGGGGGCAAGGATTCTACAAGGTGTGGCGTTCAAATGTTCATCTATTGGTATCAAGGGATCTAATGTGTTCCAGGAAAACATTCCTCACACCATTACACCACTGCTACCAGCCTGTACCATTGACACCAGGCAGGTTGGGGCCATGGACTGTTACGCCAAATCAGGAATCGGGATTCCTCGCACCAGGCAATGTTTTCCCACTCCTCAATTGTCCAGTATTGGTGATCGCGTGCCCACTGGAGCCGCTTCTTCTTATTTTTAGCTGATAGGAATGGAACCCGGTGTGGTCTTCTGCTGCAATAGCCCATCCGTTACAAGGACCGACGAGTTGTGCGTTTCGAGATGCTGTTCTGCATACCACTGTCGTACTGCGCCGTTATTTGTCTGTTTGTGGGCCCGCCTGTCAGCTTGCACGATTCTTGCCTTTCTCCTTCAACCTCTCTCATCAACCAGCTGTTTTCACCCACAGCACTGCTGCTGACTGGATGTTTTTTGTTTGTCACACCATTCTCTGTAAACTCTAGACACTGTTGTGCGTGAAAAGCCCAGGAGCCCGGCTATATCTGAGCTACTGGAACCGGCACCGACGATCATACCATGCTCAAATCCACTAAGGTCACTTGTTTTGCCCATTCTAACGTTCAATCGAACAGTAACTGAAAGCCTCGATGCCTGTTTCCCTCCTTTATATATATAGCATCGCACTCAACGTGACTCACTGTCTGTAGGAGCAAATCATTTTCACAAACGCGGTAATAAATTGGCCACGGAGTGTATGGCTAGTATTGGACAAGCGTGTGTGTGTGTGAGAGACAGAAGGAGTCCCTCAGACGGGGCGGAGGAGAGGGAGGGCTGAGTGGCAGAGCTGTAGGCTGCAGTTTGATGAAGACAAATCACCGCTCTCCCTGCTCTAATTGGACCTAATAGAAATCACAAGGGATCAGGTCAGATTAGGCCCTCCTGTCTCAGCCCTGCCCACATCCTCATACTCTCTCTTTTCAGCCAGCCAGGAGAGGGTGTGTATGTACGTGGCTGTCTTCTCCAGGGTTTGTGTGTGGTATCTTAGTTTGAGCTAGGAACAGTTCAGTAAAATGAGTCTGGGAGGTATTTGTTTGTAAAAAGTGAGGTAATGAAAACGGCTCATCCAGAGACACTAGTGGTCTCGTCCCTAACCCCTCATCTACAGCCGTACAAACAGGCCCAGGATCACACTGTTTAATGGCAGACAAGTTGGAATCTCCACCCAGCAAAAGATCTCTCAGAGTTCACCGTGTGAAAGTTTCCCTGTACTGTGACAACTTGCACAGATTAAAGACTGCTGAACAGCTTTATGAAGTCTGAAATAAATAATATAAACTTTTTATTTTGGGTTTTTAATTAGATCATTTCCCCCCAGCCTTGGACATGGAAACACTTCTTTTGGGGAAAGAAATTAGAGAATAAAATCATAGCTCAAGTAACATAAGAGAAAACAATTGGTGCCAGCTTCTCAGAGCAGTAAAAGTCTATCACTGCATGCACACCTATCGTCACACTTTGTATTTCTGAAATCTCCTGCTCCTTTGAGCAGGGCGACGAGAGACTGTGTGAAGAAATGTCACCGTAAGTGTTTTGATGTGGGATCTGTTTTATCCGAAGTTCTCTTTTAGCGGTGACAACTTTAGCTAAACCCTACGCGTATGTAGAATGTTTTTCATTCCCCCCCTCCCTCTTCTTCCTTCCTTCCCCTCTCTCTCTCTCTCTCCCTCTCCTCTCCCTTCCGTGATGGGAGCATCAAACAGTGACGGGATGTGGGTGATTGCGGCAGGTCTGAGGCATTTCTCCCTGTGTGCAGCACTAGAATGAAGTGATTAATTAAACAGGTGTTCTGGGGTGGTGTGTTCTAGGGGCAAGCAGGTCCTGGGTGTTAATATTGGAACCGGCTTTGTGCCGAGACGCTCTTATCGCTGCGTGATGCGATAACGGCGTCCCAGCCACAAAAGGCCTGCCTGTACGGGAACAGTGTCACTGTAAGGGTGGAGCGAGAGAAATGGTCCTTTCATCTGGAGTTTATCCACTTTGCTCTCTCGCCCTCCTCATTGCTCTCTCCTCTTCCTCTCAGGGAGACAGAGTGCAAGCTACAGATGGATTTAAAACTGTTTTGTAGATGAGGACTTTTATCCGTCTGCTGCATATTCTCATATCGATAATTATTTTAGCAAGCTTTGTTTCCAAAGCATTATGCATTAATGACATTTTAGTGGTTGGAATACCGCTGTGATTGGTCTAAACCGATTTTTTTTCTTCTCAAATCACATTCTACTTTCTTCTCATTGAGAGTTCCATTTTTGGAAAGTTTGCATAAACTTTGCCTATTTGCATATTCACAGTTTTGTAATATCATGTGTCAACGTAAATGATTCAGTGATGGGTGATTGAGTGTGTCTTCCTGCTGTGCAGTGTTTGCTCAGTGTCTGTTCTCCTGTTGTGTTGCTACTAACAGAAGGAGCTGGTTAGTAAGGCTGACTGCCCGAGGATGTGTGCCTACAAACTGGTCACGGTCAAGTTCAAGTGGTGGGGCCTGCAGAACAAGGTGGAGAGCTTTATTCACAAGGTAAGGATGTTGCTTTCTTCATCCCATCCTTTTATTCTGTCACTATCTGACACATTCTTCCCTTTTCCTTGTAATCTTGCTTTCTTTCCCTCTAAATGCCTCTTTACATGTCCTTCTCTCCTCCAGCAAGAGAAGCGTATCTTCACTAACTTCCATCGCCAGCTGTTCTGTTGGATTGACAAGTGGGTGGAGCTGACTATGGAAGACATCAGGCGGATGGAGGCGGAGACACAAAAGGAGCTGGAGGAGGTATGTAGAGGAACATATGTGTATATATGACTACCAACAGGAGGAGGGTTCAATACTTACCAGGGCTTACAACGCTCAAAACCTCCAAAACCTTTAGAGCGAGTGTGTCGTTTTAGGCGTCATCTCTTTTGCATTGTCATGGTGGCAGATCCCAGCATACTGTGCAGTGTGGTGTTTGCCTTCAATAAATGCACTTGGTTTCCCGAAATCCCGGTTGGAAGATTCACGGAATCAGGAGGGAATAAGCAGGAAATCCGGAATCCTTCAACCAGGGAATTTATTGAATGTTCCTGGAATTTTGCAACCTTGGTCTTGACCATGGTTGGGTAGCAGGCTGTCTTGGTCTGTCTGTGGTGTCATCCCTCTGAGAGAGACAGAGTAGTGATGTTTGGAAGTTTATTAGAATAGTCATCAGATATCTCCCAGTTGGACCTCTGGGAGTGATGCTGGTTGGCCTCTTCTTCATTAGTGGTTTTTAGTGGTGCTGAAACCCACAACATTCACTCTTAATTCTTATCTCTCCCTAGATGCTTTTTCCCCAGTCAAATTCTGAATATTATTCTTACACCCTGTTTATCTATTTCAATGTCAAATCAATGATCCCCTCGCTTACACTGCTGTAAATAAATCAGCTGTTCATGTTTTTATGACAAACTTAAACCATGTATGATTTTTATGACGTAATTTTTCCCCATCTTACAGCGCATTCGGAAAGTATTCAGACCCCTTCCTTCTTTACATATTTTGTTATGTTACAGCCTTATTCTAAAAAGGACTGCATTTGTTTTTCCTCAATATACACACAATACCCCATAATGACAAAATGAAACAGGTTTTTTGACATTTTTGCAAATGTATTAAAAATAAAAAACAACTTATTTGCATAAGTGTTCAGACCCTTTGCTATGAGACTCGAAATTGAGCTCAGGTGCATCCTGTTTCCATTGATCATCCTTGAGATGTTTCTACAACTTGATTGGAGTCCTCCTGTGGTAAATTCAATGATTTGGAAAGGCACACACCTGTCTATATAAG
This sequence comes from Salvelinus alpinus, assembly GCF_045679555.1. Lineage (NCBI taxonomy): Eukaryota > Metazoa > Chordata > Actinopteri > Salmoniformes > Salmonidae > Salvelinus > Salvelinus alpinus. The sequence continues at coordinate 33,052,640 of NC_092104.1, forward strand.
GTCCTAAAGTTGACAGCGCAGAGCAAAAACCAAGCCATGAGGTCGAAGGAATTGTCCGTAGCGCTCCGAGACAGGATTGTGTCGAGACACAGATCTGGGGAAGGGTACCAACACATTTCTGCAGCATTGAAGGTTCCCAAGAACACAGTGGCCTCCATCATTCATAAAATGGAAGAAATTTGAAACCACCCAGACTCTTCCTAGACCTGGCTGCGCGGCCAAACTGGGCAATCAGGGGAGAAGGGCCTTGGTCAGGGAGGTGACCAAGAACCCGATGGTCACTCTGACAGAGCTCCAGAGTTCCTCTGTGGAGATGGGAGGACCTTCCAGAAGGACAACCATCTCTGCAGCACTCCACCAATCAGGCCTTTATGGTAGTGGCCAGACAGAAGCCACTCCTGACAGCCCACTTAGTTGGTCAAAAGCCACCTAAAGGACTCTCAGACCATGAGAAACAAGATTCTCTGGTCTGATGAAACCAAGATTGAACTCTTAAGGCATGAATGCCAAGCGTCACATCTGGAGGAAACCTGGCACCATCCCTACGGTGAAGCGTGGTGGTGGCAGCAGCATGCTGTGTGGAGGTTTTTCAACGGCATGGACTGGGAAACTAGTCAGGATTGAGGGAAAGATGACCAGAGCAAAGTACAGCGAGATCCTTGATGAAAACCTGCTCCAGAGCGCTCAGGACCTCAGACTGGGGCGAAGGTTCACCTTCCAGCAGTACAACGAACCTAAGCACACAGCCAAGACAACGCAGGAGCTTGCAGCGTCATACTCAAGGCTGTAATTGCTGTCAAAGGTGCTTCAACAAAGTACTGTAAAGGATCTGAATACTTATGTAAATGTGACATTTTAGATTTGTGTTTTTAATACAATGGCTAAAATTTTTGAACCTGTTTTTGCTTTGTTATTATGTGTGTAGATTGAGGGGTAAAGACATTTTATTTTGATCCATTTTAGAATAAGGCTGTAACGTAACAAAATGTGGAAAAAGTCAAGGGGTCTGTATACTTTCTGAATGCACTGTGTCACATTTATGAAGGAATTTACTGCTTGTCATAATATTGAAAAAGTTACATAACTGTTTTCGCTCTTTCTTGATTAATTTAATGACCATATTTTCTTTAAATGTCCAGTGTAGTCAAAAATGTGATTTTCCTGTGTTTTTATATATATTTATATTTCCACACTGAGACCAATAAGAAAGAGTTCCGAACATCTGCCAATAACTGCTAGTTTTTCCATTTCAACTCAGACCACTCTGCAGCGCTAGCAAAATTCTAGCTTGAGAAATTGCTCTGCCAAGATGTTTTTTTTTGTTGTTGACACTTTCAATTGAAAATCACAGTAAGGTACATAATTGTTACACAGAAATTATTTGATATTGGCATAAAACTGGCTGCATTGGACCTTTAATGAATGATGATTACAAACATGTCTTCTTGTGTACCTGCCCCCTACTGATAGCCCTTTTTTACCATGTGTTAATGTTTGATTTGACCATGTGTACAATCACTGCTGGCCCAAAGATATGGTTCTGGAATTCAACATTCCTGTCATTTGCTGCCCCCATCCCCTTCTCCTGCTTGTCTGTTTGTCATTTCCCTGTTAACCCCCCTCCAAGAGTTCCCACACATTGTTTATTCTGGAAAACCCTGGGAAATGTGTTATTTTCAAACACATTTTCTGCCTCAACTGTGATGAGAAATAATGATGATTTAAATATAGCCTACCACTCCCTTTTGGAACAGGCATGGTGTTGGTCCATTTTGAGTGATATAAATATTACCAATTTAAACTATACTTTCATCCATTAAGAAGTCGTAGGCATTAGAAATGTAACTTGTGTGGGAACCTGCTCCTCCCTTCCCCCAATCGCAAACTGCTCTGACAGGCCTCCCTGATTCTATCATTTACTATCTAGATGCGTAGAAAGGGCTCTGTGCGAGGCACGAAGGCTTCAGACGAGTAGCTGCTCCAGGTGTAGGTCTGAGGGAGACTGTGTAAGTGCAACTGGTGGAGGAGTTGAACCGATAGCAGCCATGTTAGTTCCTCCTCCACCAACTCTCATGGATTCCTTGTCTGTCTTCTCCCACTGGGTTATCTTTGTATTGCTGCATGGCTACACTGCTTTCACTCCTTATACAGTGGTGTTAGAGCATAACAAGGTTTTATGGGCCACGGTTTGTGTATGTGTGCGTGTTCTCACGTGAACTTCCATAACTCTGACTGTATTAGTTAATCAATAACACCAGATCTCAGAGAAATATGTAGCATTTGCCAGATCGTTAAGTGTATTGCTGACATGGCGAAAAGCTCTCTGCCTTGGACTGTGTGTAAGTGCCTACTCAATCTCCCCGTGTGAGGGCAGACATCTGTGCAGCCTGTTCTCAAAACCAAGGCGAGAGAGCAGGTTTTAAAAAGGCTTTGGCAGCCAGTCAAAGCCATACTAAAAAAAGTCAGCACTGGTTTCTGTAGTCCAAAAAACACCATAGAGAATATGGAGAACGAACACAAAAAAAACTGCTTATTCTGGCACACTCATTTGTCTGTGTATTACATTCTCAGTAAGGCCTTACTACTGGCTCCTTCTTGGCCCCACTTGAAATATCAATGTGAGCGCTTTTGGCCGTACATGGCGAAAAAATCGAGGAATCTGGGCCGGACTGGCCAAAGTTGGCCAGGCTTGAGCATTCCTGGCCTGGCACCAATGCTGAGCTTTTGGAGCTCTGTTTCTTCCTCTACGTCTCGCCCAATCCTGCATGTGTTTCCCATTTTCCCCTGGAGTAAGTAAACGGGCGGGTGCCATCAAAGAGGCCCTCGGCATGGAGAAGTGCTTAGCCTGGGCCGCAGAGCTGAGGGGTCGCCAGGGTCACACTGTGCCAGTACTGTAAGGCTCCAGAGGACAGCACCCATATGTAGGAGTGGAATACCATTATAACGACTAGCATAGAGTTTCTACTCTTTACCAGTTACACAAGAAAAGACTCCCAACTCCTGTTGATGGTCCAGCTCAATTGCTGAGAAAGCTTTTTAGGTTATATACAGACTTTTGAACATGTGCTTCAGGTGAACGAGGCTCAAGCAAAGGTTTTGTAGTAATGGTGTATCAGGATCTTAGACCAAAAGTGTTGTGGTTGGACTACACTGTGTGAGTGTGAAACACCATGGTTTGGAGATGATGCACTAACAGGCCTGTCTGTCTGCTTGTGGGCTAACACGTGTTGGCTGGTGGCGGGAGAGGGGAGGTGCTGGGGATGGAGGGTGGGGGAGAAAAACCCTTCAACATGGCTTCCTTTGCCTCATTAACATACAAATGGAATTCTGCAGTTGAAAAGGAGCCTGTGCTGTGATTGAGAAAGAGGGAGGGAGGGAAGAAAGGATGGAGAAGTGGTAGGTAGAATCCTCATGCACATTTCATCAGATGTTTAGGGCCAGTGTGTGGTTAGACTGTTCCATTAAGGTATTCTGCTATCAGATTCAGCCACTAATTGACTTTCTAAATCCTTAGGGTGTGAGGACCTAAAACAATGACTTGATCTACCTACAAGACAAACAAGGGCTTGATACAAACCATTTTAGAGATGTTCTCCTGGAGAAAAAACTCTTCAGTTTGCAAAGGGAAACGTGTACATTTTTCAGAGATATTCTTAATGCAGACTAAGGAACTTAATGTTTGTCAGTGAACAGAATGATGGGCGTTCTCAGCCACATCCATCCCAGTTTCTCACAGGTACAAACACCCTTTCTCCTTGCAGAATTCCACTTGTTGACGCATGCTCTCACAGAACCTGCCTCCACTTGTTTGGGCTCTGTAGAGATGTAATAAATGTCTGTTTATTTCTTCCCACTCCCATTTCCTCCGCCTCAGCTTCGCAAACACGGTAATGTACGGGGAACCAGTGCTGCCGATGCTGAATGAGACGGAGGAGGGTTTTGAACAACGACAGCGATGAAGAGTGAAAGTGGTGATGATGAAGAATGCGAAGCGGGCTCCCTGCGTTCCACCTTTACCTTACTGATTCAGGATGTGGAGAATGAGGGCTCTGCTCCACTTGATCAATAGACCAGCACCCTGACCTGCCGGGCACCCAATCAGACATTCTATCCACAGAATAATTAATTTGTTGAAAGTGACACGATCCTAGCTGATAAGGCTCCAGTTCATTTTGATCTCCAAGGCTAATAACGATATCAAGCAACAATGTCCTCCGTAAAGCCACCTACCACCTCCATGTTGTTGAAGACTAGTCCCTATATCTTCTCTTGATAGATGCTTATAGGGCTGCTTGGTTGTTGATATAGAGATGAATATTTTTTAAGCATTTAATTGGCCTGATTGCATTATGGCAGGTGTTGGTCTAAGTAGTTTGCTATTCTAGTCAGAGGATCGTTCCTCTGTGGCCTGTTGCCTTTGCCAGTTTTAGTTTTCCTTTGTATTTGTGAATATTTTCTCCAGATCATTCCTTTCAAGACAGTCATTTCTCTCCTCAGTCCTCTTCTAGCTGTTCATAACTCTGTGGTTTTCCGTTAGCTGGTCGAGAGAGAGCCTGTCAGATTTTTTTTCTTTCTCCATTTACATGTCCCTTCCTGCCATGGCATTCATTAAGAGATTACTGACACCCTTGGCGCCTGTGCCTATCCTAATCTCTCCCCCTCTCTCTGCACTGCTTCTTATTAACGCTGACAATCTTGTCCACACAGGTATTTCACTCTCACTCCAATGCAAATGAACACAAACACACACCCGTACAAACACGCACATGTAAACACAAGCACGCACACACACTCTCACAGGTGTGAATGCCTTTGAGGTGACTGGTCTGGCCCAAGCTCACGCTGGGCAGATCCGTGCAGGCTCCTTCAACTGAAGGGAAGTGTCTGTTGTTGGGTGCTCTCACTGTTTTTCCCACACTCCCCATACTCACTCTGCTCCTCCCTAGCGGATGCCCCTAGAGAGAAACCGCACTGAAAAACAGTCACAGATTGTGCTACACACCTTCAGTCTCTGTCACGCCCTGCTCACACCGCCCTGCTCACACCACCCTGCTCCCCACCACACCACCACAACAGTAGCCTGCCTGCCTGCCTGCCTGCCTTATTCCTGTGGTTCTCTGGGATGGAATTCTACTGCTTGTCGTATCCTGCTGAGCATGGGCAGCAGGTAAACAGACACCCAGCACCACTCTAACCCACACCAGACCACCAGCCCGGCCCAGGCCACCACCCCGGCCCATACCAGGCCTCTCCTGACTGGGCCTGTTTACAGAGCGAGCAGCTTCACTCTCTACTCAGCCCTACTCACTCAGCACCACGCTGTGCCTTACGACACCACCATGCCTTTCCTTCTGGCTCCATACTGGCACCAGTTGGTCATTTAGGCTTTACTACTAGGACACTGATCAGCAGGTTATCCATCCATTGTAGAGAGGGGGTTAGATTAGGCTTGATCGGTTTGCAATGACTTTATGACCTCTATTTTAACTGAACCTCACTATGTTCTCAAGGTCCTTTTACATATGGCACTAATGTACTGTATGTTTGTTCTGTTGGGCTGTGGTGGGGTGATTATTCCCTGCAGTGATACTGTACTGATGTAGACATGACTCCCCAGCAGCAAGCCAGTCAGACAGTGCCATGCTAAAGCCTGAATGCTGCTCTGTGTGTTTAAGCACATAAGTGCCTTCATGTTAGTGTGTGCATGTCGGCGTGCTTGTGGGACAATAAATAATCATGTGTATCTTCGCTTGTCATTCAACCTCAGCCGTTCAGCCTCTTTTTATAAACAGACGTGCTTGCTGCCAAGACCGATGGAATAATTTTTATGAAGAGCTCAGTATTGATAGTATATTTTTATATTGTGTAAGCCTCACAGGGGGATTGTGAGAACCTTCTCAGTTATGGGTTTAGTGCTCACCCAAAGAGTATGAATGGATCTGGGCGATGTCATTTGTTTACATGCGTTGTTCCAACCTAGCTCAACCCCACACTTCCGAGGGGCAATACTAACTCACTAGCGGATAGACGACTAAGATGGCTGAACTCTCCTGTACCCCGTAACTGAGAGGATATATCATGAGTACCCATGTCAGTGTCGGTCACTGACAGGACATGAAAAGTCAAGGCCATAATGGAACTTATAAAGTCCAGATTTCCCATCGGTTACTATTTGCATTCAAAGAAAGTCTGTAAGAGAGGAGTGTTGAATATGATTCATGCCTTTAGGTCTGTCTACAGCCTCTTGCTTGTATTGAATAGTACGCTTATGATGCAACCCAGCTTCTGTATTTACGATCTGTACTGTAGAGACAATGATGTGGGGAAAGGACAGAGTGGAGACGGTCTTTACAAGAAAAACTGTACAGTATGATCATGATTTATTAAATATACTGTTACATTTCGAGAAGAATAAAAAAAATGCTTTTAAATGTTTCTGATCATCTGTTGAAATTCAGGGGACATGGTAGTGAATGTATGACATCATTTGTTTAGCCTTTTCTGTCTGTCGATTTTTGTGCCACAGAAAGTCTACACAATGTATTGAAATACCTAATAAATTTCAACACAAAATGGACTGCTTTTGCCTGGTTTATTCTGCAATGATCTGTTGTTGGCTAGTTTGTGTTTCTGTTCATCTCTTTTGTTATTCTACGTCTTGGGGAGCATTTGTGTGACTCTGAAGCCTAATAAATGGCATTAATTTTGAGAGTACTGGGTCTAGAAACCAAACGGAAGGAAACTGACCGAAACGGGGAGGAACTACCTGAACAATAAGAAACACATTTTGCTACGATGTGGAGTAGTGAGTACAACCCTGGTGTGTTCAGTCTGCATAGATAATAGATGGGTAACTGCCTGACTAACAAAGTAGCATCAGTTGATTTGCACCATCGTATTCTGCCACACTGTATGGTCGCTGTGGATTTTCAGGTAAGAGATTATCTATGAGATATAGGCATCTAGCAGTGTTTGTCAATGTTTTACTTATATTTGTGCCTCTTTCATACTGTCTATTTCTCCTTACCCCCATGAGGTACATATGAAGGCTCTCATGTTGGACATATGGATGACATGGTTTCAGATTAGAATCAAAATTCCCAATGGTTGATTAAGTAAATATACAATGACATTCCTGGACTGGTTTTGAATGGAGAAAATACAAACATGTCAAAGATAGATGTGGAAATGGTCACTGTTCTAAGTCTAAATGATTATTTTCTCTCCCCTCTTAAAGAAGTTTGCTCACACACCTCTGGAGTCACATCTAGTTCATTCATACACCTCCTTGGTAGTGTTATAAAGTGTATTTGTGACTCCAGACCGCCACATCCATCTCCTGGAGGTCAGTAGTGCTGCAGCCACAAGAGTCGGCGCTGGAGAGCAAGAAGAGCAGACAGTCTGCCGGGAGAGATATTCACTTTTTTATTCTTGTTTGTGGAGAATGGTCACATGTGGATGGAAAAAAAGTCATATCTGTACCAAAACAGGCAAATAATACAGTTTCTAAAAGGGGACATGGGCAGAGTCAACCACACTTTAAGGCAGCTCACACCCAAGCGAACACAGGAATGGACCAGGGATTGATGCTTGTTAGGGGCTATGGACCAGGTGTCTGTTAGGGGCTATGGACTAGGTGCCTGTTAGGGGCTATGGACTAGGTGCCTGTTAGGGGCTATGGACCAGGTGTCTGTTAGGGGCTATGGACCAGGTGTCTGTTAGGGGCTATGGACCAGGTGCCTGTTAGGGGCTATGGACCAGGTGCATGTTAGGGGCTATGGACCAGGTGCATGTTAGGGGCTATGGACCAGGTGCCTGTTAGGGGCTATGGACCAGGTGTCTGTTAGGGGCTATGGACCAGGTGCCTGTTAGGGGCTATGGACCAGGTGCCTGTTAGGGGCTATGGACCAGGTGCATGTTAGGGGCTATGGACCAGGTGCCTGTTAGGGGCTATGGACCAGGTGTCTGTTAGGGGCTATGGCCAGGTGCCTGTTAGGGGCTATGGACCAGGTGCCTGTTAGGGGCTATGGACCAGGTGTCTGTTAGGGGCTATGGACCAGGTGCCTGTTAGGGGCTATGGACCAGGTGCATGTTAGGAGCTATGGACCAGGTGCATGTTAGGGGCTATGGACCAGGTGCCTGTTAGGGGCTATGGACCAGGTGTCTGTTAGGGGCTATGGACCAGGTGCATGTTAGGGGCTATGGACCAGGTGTCTGTTAGGGGCTATGGACCAGGTGCCTGTTAGGGGCTATGGACCAGGTGCATGTTAGGAGCTATGGACCAGGTGCATGTTAGGGGCTATGGACCAGGTGCCTGTTAGGGGCTATGGACCAGGTGTCTGTTAGGGGCTATGGACCAGGTGTCTGTTAGGGGCTATGGACCAGGTGCATGTTAGGGGCTATGGACCAGGTGTCTGTTAGGGGCTATGGACCAGGTGCCTGTTAGGGGCTATGGACCAGGTGCATGTTAGGAGCTATGGACCAGGTGCATGTTAGGGGCTATGGACCAGGTGCCTGTTAGGGGCTATGGACCAGGTGTCTGTTAGGGGCTATGGACCAGGTGTCTGTTAGGGGCTATGGACCAGGTGTCTGTTAGGGGCTATGGACCAGGTGTCTGTTAGGGGCTATGGACCAGGTGCATGTTAGGGGCTATGGACCAGGTGTCTGTTAGGGGCTATGGACCAGGTGCATGTTAGGGGCTATGGACCAGGTGCATGTTAGGAGCTATGGACCAGGTGCCTGTTAGGGGCTATGGACCAGGTGTCTGTTAGGGGCTATGGACCAGGTTTCTGTTAGGGGCTATGGACCAGGTGCCTGTTAGGGGCTATGGACCAGGTGTCTGTTAGGGGCTATGGACCAGGTGCATGTTAGGAGCTATGGACCAGGTGCATGTTAGGGGCTATGGACCAGGTGCCTGTTAGGGGCTATGGACCAGGTGTCTGTTAGGGGCTATGGACCAGGTGTCTGTTAGGGGCTATGGACCAGGTGTCTGTTAGGGGCTATGGACCAGGTGTCTGTTAGGGGCTATGGACCAGGTGCATGTTAGGGGCTATGGACCAGGTGCCTGTTAGGGGCTATGGACCAGGTGTCTGTTAGGGGCTATGGACCAGGTGTCTGTTAGGGGCTATGGACCAGGTGTCTGTTAGGGGCTATGGACCAGGTGTCTGTTAGGGGCTATGGACCAGGTGCCTGTTAGGGGCTATGGACCAGGTGCATGTTAGGGGCTATGGACCAGGTGCCTGTTAGGGGCTATGGACCAGGTGCATGTTAGGGGCTATGGACCAGGTGCATGTTAGGGGCTATGGACCAGGTGCATGTTAGGGGCTATGGACCAGGTGCCTGTTAGGGGCTATGGACCAGGTGTCTGTTAGGGGCTATGGACCAGGTGCATGTTAGGGGCTATGGATCAGGTGTCTGTTAGGGGCTATGGACCAGGTGCCTGTTAGGGGCTATGGACCAGGTGTCTGTTAGGGGCTATGGACCAGGTGTCTGTTAGGGGCCATGGACCAGGTGTCTGTTAGGGGCTATGGACCAGGTGTCTGTTAGGGGCTATGGACCAGGTGTCTGTTAGGGGCTATGGACCAGGTGCCTGTTAGGGGCTATGGACCAGGTGTCTGTTAGGGGCTATGGACCAGGTGTCTGTTAGGGGCTATGGACCAGGTGTCTGTTAGGGGCTATGGACCAGGTGTCTGTTAGGGGCTATGGACCAGGTGTCTGTTAGGGGCCATGGACCAGGTGCCTGTTAGGGGCCATGGACCAGGTGCCTGTTAGGGGCCATGGACCAGGTGTCTGTTAGGGCCTATGGCCACCATTTAGAATGCCGACTCCAAAATACATGGATATGGAAAAAATTGAATGGGCTGACCCCTCACCTCCATTCTCAGTACTATTTCTAAAAAAAACAAGTTCTCCTTAAACAGGTGGTGTATATACTGCCCATATATGAATAGACTGAAGGAAGACTAAATGCTTCCTGCAAGTTGCTGCGCTGTGCCCTCCACTTGACTGTCCATATAGGGTGAGAGGCTGTGTTTAAGAGGAAGAGGCATGGTTGGTGAGCCTTTAACTACTGGCTCAGTCCCTGCATCATGCCTTGTTCGTTTGACACACCTGGAACTGGATTTGTGCAGGGGCCACAGGTCTTCAAGGGGTGGGGAGTTATTTTTGGCCTGGTTTGGATGGCAATGATGTCAGAGTGTTTCCTCATCTTTCGAGCTGGGCTGAGCCTAGCCCCCGAGATTCTCCTGAGCTTCCTGTTGTGTGGAGAGAGGTGGAAGAGGTGGGGACCTTTAAAACAGACGGGGACCACTGCCCACCACACCCCTCCCCCCAACAGAATGGCGTTCCTCTGGATGACAGATGCTGCTTAACCCTTGGTGACCCTGTGTGCTGAGATGGCCGAGCTGACTGACAGAACAGCTGAGGACAGAGAGAGACTGCTGCACAGTTCACCACTGCACAGGACGCTGACCCTAAAAAGGGAAGGAACTGTCACTTTGGGCGTCCCCCCTTGGTGATATATGTCTAACTGAGGAAGAGCCGTGTTAACACCAGCCATTAAAAAAGGGGCGATGAGGGACATTTACTTTGACTATCTTGTCTTATTGAGCAGAATATTGAGACAAATTGGCTATTAAATCACTATAGAAATGTGTGGAAATGTGACAGTGGTGACCAGCCTCAGGACTGTCCATTGTCATGCTGGATTCATCATCACAGTGAACTCTGAGCGTAAAGGGGAACTTTAGTTTGTTTGACTAATCTTGGTGTTTTTTCTTCATTTTAAGTTTGGTCAGAGTTACAATTATTTTGAGCAGTTGTAAGGCACGTTAGAAATACTCAAATGGGAAATGGAAATAAATCCAAGTTCATGGAATTTAAGAATAACTAATTATGAATCAACCACTCCTATAAGACAAAATGTCCAAGTTGCTCTTTAAGCTCACTTTAATTCCTGCAGTCACATGACCAAATTGCTCTCTAGTGTCCTCATGGGTGGAATATTATTAATATCTTTCATAATTTCATAATTAATCATGTAAAATAAATTAGAACACAGAAGATTCTGTGTATCTATGTCAAACGGTTTTGTTATATTTCAGTCTTCTGTGATGTACAGTTATATAAAGTGTAATACTGGGATGCAAACTCAACATTGAAAACAATTCTAATCTATATCTGACATGTTACATGTGTGTACTTTTTCTAAGCCCATAACCATGTGTGTAAGCTGTATACTTTTGTTTCAGAGTAGATTTGTTTAAGACTACCAAGAAACATTCTGTGTGACCCCGATTTGGCCCACTGCAGTAAAAGGGTACTTAGTAATAAGAGTGTATAATGTTTGCTATGGTAAAACCCAGTAATAAGAGTGTATACTGTTTGCTATGGTAAAACCCAGTAATAAGAGTGTATACTGTTTGCTATGGTAAAACCCAGTAATAAGAGTGTATACTGTTTGCTATGGTAAAACCCAGTAATAAGAGTGTATACTGTTTGCTATGGTAAAACCCAGTAATAAGAGTGTATACTGTTTGCTATGGTAAAACCCAGTAATAAAAGTGTATACTGTTTGCTATGGTAAAACCCAGTAATAAGAGTGTATACTGTTTGCTATGGTAAAACCCAGTAATAAGAGTGTATACTGTTTGCTATGGTAAAACCCAGTAATAAGAGTGTATACTGTTTGCTATGGTAAAACCCAGTAATAAGAGTGTATACTGTTTGCTATGGTAAAACCCAGTAATAAGAGTGTATACTGTTTGCTATGGTAAAACCCAGTAATAAGAGTGTATAATGTTTGCTATGGTAAAACCCAGTAATAAGAGTGTATACTGTTTGCTATGGTAAAACCCAGTAATAAGAGTGTATACTGTTTGCTATGGTAAAACCCAGCAATAAGAGTGTATACTGTTTGCTATGGTAAAACCCAGTAATAAGAGTGTATAATGTTTGCTATGGTAAAACCCAGTAATAAGAGTGTATACTGTTTGCTATGGTAAAACCCAGTAATAAGAGTGTATACTGTTTGCTATGGTAAAACCCAGTAATAAGAGTGTATACTGTTTGCTATGGTAAAACCCAGTAATAAGAGTGTATACTGTTTGCTATGGTAAAACCCAGTAATAAGAGTGTATACTGTTTGCTATGGTAAAACCCAGTAATAAGAGTGTATACTGTTTGCTATGGTAAAACCCAGTAATAAGAGTGTATACTGTTTGCTATGGTAAAACCCAGTAATAAGAGTGTATACTGTTTGCTATGGTAAAACCCAGTAATAAGAGTGTATACTGTTTGCTATGGTAAAACCCAGTAATAAGAGTGTATACTGTTTGCTATGGTAAAACCCAGTAATAAGAGTGTATACTGTTTGCTATGGTAAAACCCAGTAATAAGAGTGTATACTGTTTGCTATGGTAAAACCCAGTAATAAGAGTGTATACTGTTTGCTATGGTAAAACCCAGTAATACGAGTGTATACTGTTTGCTATGGTAAAACCCAGTAATAAGAGTGTATAATGTTTGCTATGGTAAAACCCAGTAATAAGAGTGTATACTGTTTGCTATGGTAAAACCCAGTAATAAGAGTGTATACTGTTTGCTATGGTAAAACCCAGTAATAAGAGTGTATACTGTTTGCTATGGTAAAACCCAGTAATAAGAGTGTATACTGTTTGCTATGGTAAAACCCAGTAATAAGAGTGTATACTGTTTGCTATGGTAAAACCCAGTAATAAGAGTGTATACTGTTTGCTATGGTAAAACCCAGTAATAAGAGTGTATACTGTTTGCTATGGTAAAACCCAGTAATAAGAGTGTATACTGTTTGCTATGGTAAAACCCAGTAATAAGAGTGTATACTGTTTGCTATGGTAAAACCCAGTAATAAGAGTGTATACTGTTTGCTATGGTAAAACCCAGTAATAAGAGTGTATACTGTTTGCTATGGTAAAACCCAGTAATAAGAGTGTATACTGTTTGCTATGGTAAAACCCAGTAATAAGATGATGCTGCAACATCTCAGGATTCTACACTGTTCCATCAGCCTTCATTCTGTAGTGAATTCATCATCAAGCATACTCCAAACTCCCTGACAAGCAGTATACAGCTACACACTCGCTCACATCTCTCTCTCTTTCTAGCTCTCTTGCTCTGTTTATCTCTCTCCGAGCGCTGTGCTCCTCTCCTTCACATAACATCCTGTCAGCTGCATTGGCGTGTGCCCCAAGCACCCCAGAGCCTGCCTGCCCCCTGCCCCTACCCCTGGCACCCCCTGGACTGTCCACCACTCTGCCCATAACCCCTGCCCTGGCACACAGCCCGCTCCCCTGGGCGGAAGGCAGGCTGATGGAGGGCCTGCTTCAGCACGCTTTAGACCTATTTTCTTTCCCTGCAGAATATTTGTGTGAGAAAATCTGTCCACTCCTGCTATTCTTCACTTTGGCCTCACTCCCTGTTCCTGTACTTTCACCTGTCTGCTAGAGTTACAATCCTCACGGCCATGTTAAAACGATACCCCACCTTTTTACCCCTAACCTGGCCTCCCTTTTGTCCCCTCTGTAGGTGTCCACCTTTTGAATCTACTCGTCTGACATCTCAGCCCTGTCCAACTACACCTAGGGAGTTCAGGCGGAGAGAAAATGCTGTCTAGATGACAGTGCATGTACTGAGTGAACATCCTTTCAGTGACATTTTGTATATAATTTTTATTTCGACACTTGCATTACTGGCCAGTTTCATAGCACACATTTGCTTTGACTTGAGTTTTGGATTAGGGGTTCAGTTTGTGGGAAAGACACTTGGTGATACAAACCCTCTTGTGGATAAAATGAAGTAGGGGCTTTTCCCAGAAAAGTCTGCTTTTGTGAAAACACTTCCAAATGAGTTAATTATATAATATCTGAATCATTTTAGCAAGGTAAAATTACAAGTCTTTGGTTGAAATTCATCTGTGGGTTCACCCCTGGCAGAAACCCTCTTTGTTTGGGAGGAGTGCAGTGTTCAAAAGGAGCAGGAAACGTGATAGCACAAACTCCCCGCTTGCTTCTATCTATCTATTTATTTATTTATTTCTTCTCTCTCTTGCTCTCTCTCTCTCTCTAAAAGGAGGCCTTAACTGTGTACTGTACATCGCTTTATGACTTTAGTCAAAACAGAGCAGGCTTTAAAATGTAAATACCATGATATCAACTTTATTTCAAAGATTATTTGATATAGGTCTAGCACTAGCAACATAATCTTAGGCTATACCTAAAGTATATTATTCCTGCCTTCACCTCATACGCTGTTGATGCTGTCTCCATTCCTTGTTCTGATGTCTAGCGCTAGGTGGCACTGTGCCTTTTTGATAGAAGTGAAATACTCGCTCTTATTCACCTCTCGAGGAACTAGTCCTATGCAGACAAAAAAGAAAATCACCGTACCCCTCGAGAAACTCACAAGGATGGATCTGTTAGTCCTACATATGTGGTAGGCTAAGTTTTCCACTCCCTATATATAAAACACATGAATAGAGTATGATATATGCGTTGCAAAATGAATAAGCAATAGCCTATTGGTAGGCCAGTAGTAGCCTATAATATATAATCTCAGATTAAAAACAAATATGCAACACCATATATTTATCTCAGATGCGTTCAAGCTCCATGTTAACTAAACAGAGGAATGGGTGGAGTATCACGGGGAGTAGTACAAAAACGCTCAGGGTATGGTAGACATAGGCTAATAAAAACTGTCCTACAACGGAGCTGACTGTCTTTCAAATTGTTGCATATTTCACAACAAACTACCTTAGTCATATCTGGTTTCATGTAGCCTATTCCATTTATTTTTTTGTAGGGAGTGAAAACATCGTCAAATGGAGAGTAGGAGTTGGCTGTCAGCTAAATTAATATTTCATCCCCTACAATTATTCTTAAATTGCAAAAGGAAAACACCAACATTGCTGAAATCTTTCAATCCCACGGTGTGACAGTTTAGATCCAACGCGTCAAAGAGCGTCAGATCAGAACCCAAGCGCACCACAGGAAACAAAGCAGAATCTGGAGTTGTTCATTTTTTTCATTAACTATTTCCATTAATGTCTTAATTTGTCGGACGAGTCCTTTTATGATCGACAAAGTGCATCCTGGGCAACTGCAGATGCGCCGGTCTAAATTGATATCTAGAAAAACCTTTAACTTGGGCAATTAGCTGGATGTCTTTTGAATTAGAGTTCATTTAAAAAAACGCAAAGGTAAATCATCTTGAAGACTTCTTTCAAACACATTACTATTAGAACTATATATAGGGTAGGCAACAAAAGTTGATGAGGACATTACATTTGAATTGCTGTAATATATTTAGCAACCAGTAAAATAACATTACATGTTCACTGTGGTTTATGGTCTATTTCCCGTGCATTACTTATTTGAACAGTGTATATTTCACAAGAGGTTACTTTGCTTTTTGTAAAAGTTGATAGCCTACCATTACAAGCCTGCAGATCAGTAAAGCCCAAACGTGAAAACACGTATATGTGAGATATTATAGAGTGCAAAATATTGTTATCGATTATGGTATCCTCCTAACACAATCCAGTAGATCCGATGCCATTGATCTTTTAAGGGGGATTTTTTTCGTGGGGTAACAAACAAATGCTCTCTGTCTCTGTCAATTTCAATTCAATTTCAATTCTCTCTCTCTTTCTAGCTCTCTCTCTTTCTCTCACGCACACACACTCTAACTATTGACTAGCCTATCACCTAAAATACATGAACATTCAATCGTCCATTGGGCCATATTAATTTCAATAGTTCTACAGCCCTGTTGTCGCGATGGGATGTGAAACATCAATATATCACTATTATCACTGGCGCTTGTATTTTGATCGGATACATCTTATCTCCCGGCAGCAGGCTTTAAATCAAAGAACACCCCCTCTTGTGCAACAATAGGCCAGTCCGTTTAAAAGACCTCAGAGGGCAATGTTGCAGGATTAGCCTAGAGGGCAATGTTTCAGGATTAGTCTATAGATAGGCCTATCACGCTTCTGAAAATAGCATGATGCATTTACATTTGATTGTTATTTTCAGAGTTTTTATAATAACATAAGTATTACAGGAGTCTACGTTTTAGAAAGGTTGACTTGGTCGTTTAATTTTGCCGGCTGTCCCCTTCATTCCAATAAACATAAGATAAATGGCGATTTGAATGATTCATTTATAAAGTAAACAGATTTATGGTAATAGTCCAGTTAATCTGAATGGAAATGTTAATCTGTTTTGCGTTGACAATACAAACTCCGGGCCAGTGATTGTGCCCCGGCATTTGTTTAAGAAAAGCTATTGTGAGTCCATTTCCCTTTGACTGAGTCTAAATTAATTTCCTACATCTCCATTTCTATCAACAATTAAGGAAATAACACAGGCTTAATTTATACTAGCATATAGGCGTTTATTCATTCACAAGTGTATGTGATCTAAAAACACACAATGAGATTGATCTCAAACAAAAAATGAAAGTTTAAATTGCATAGGCTATATAGATCATACATTTAAAATACAATGGAGCAAGTAACACACCTGACATGGGCTAGAATACACTTTACTTGAGAACGGCGCTCTTTTAAGATACACGACGTTACTCTCTCGTTCTGTGTTTCTCATCCACATCTTGGACCACCTTAAAAGATGGTCCCTCCCTCGGCATTGGCGCTCCGCAGCCTCCGATTGGCGAGGACCTCATGGATGGAATTGGTTGCAGAAATGCAAAACTTGTTGCTGGTTCCCTGAATGCGTTGATCTCACACAGCGCCAAGCGCCAGACAAGAGTGTGATCTATCTCTGAATCGCTCCAAGCTGGAATAGACCACATCAGAATCGGGAGCAAAAGGAGTGGGTTTTAGCCTACAGAGTGAGAGAGTGAGGGAAACAGCCGATAGAGGTTCCGCGCCTTCTGCGCGCTTGGAGGGCATATGACCAGGACCGGTTGGACTATGCTGTCAAGCCGCTCTGTGATGGTGGAGTGCGGGTAGTGAGTGCTGGAGGCTCCGGGACACGGTGGTGCAAAAGCGGCTCTCCAGATAGCCATCATGACTGGGCTGGATTTTCCCTCCGGACTTGTAGAATTGCTTATAGTTCAGTAATAAGACATTTCACACAGAACTGTGGGAAATGTTTTCTTTTGATTGCAAAACAACGACCAATTAGAATTGTGCAGGTTGCCGGTGGATTTCTATAGAATGGGATCTTGAAAGGACACTCCTAACTGTGCGTCCTGGGACATTTGACAACGAACTGGAATAATGAAGTGGACGAAGAAGATAGTTGTGTGTTTATTTCAGTTTTCATAAGCCTTGTGATCTCTGTCATCATAAATCAAAGAAGGGTTTTTTGTCAAGTTTGTAAAGAAGAAATTTGCTTAGAAAACTTTGGAATATGATATTATATCAAAGTCACATTGCAAGCGAAAAATATTTTGTATCATTTGTAAATTAAAGGAATAAACCAGACGCCTATAGAAATAGACGGAAACGAGCAAGGACAGACTATATTTGCTTGCTTCGTTGTCCTCTCCGGTTTATTTTCGCCACAACACTTTAGGGACAAGTTGGATATTGGAAAAAACTATGAAAACTTATTGGGTGAGTTATTTAAGATCCATTGGCTACGTTTTAAATCAGAACTTTTAAGATATCAAAATATCTATTGAGGCATTCTCTTCTATTTTCGTTTTTGTCCTCTTTTTTGTGTGGAGATTCACAGAAAAACAGACTAAAGCTAGACTGCCTATGCCAGGCGAGCTGGCTGTCATGCAGGATTGATATCGGGAAGTATGTTTGGGCTGGAGCAGTTTGGTTCTCAGATTAATAGCATAAACCCTAGCCAGTCAGAGAGAAACATAAACCAGCCAAGACTGAACATGAGCTCCCATTACAAAAGCCCCGGCTTTCATACCGGAGGCCCGCCGGGAGCCGCGGAGCCGGGCATGGGCCCTTTGAACGAGCCTCCGATGCTCGGGCTCAATATGAACATGAATGGGGAGCAGTACGGTGGCTTTCACCCGCGGGGCCACTCGGACATGCATGCAGGCAGCGGACTCCAGCAGCAACAGCAGCAGCAAGGACCCATGCATGGATTTTTCAACAACCAGCAACCTCATCAAGGCCATCCCCACGGCCACCAGTCTCACCCTCACCAACACCACCCTCATTTCAATGGGAACTTTGGAGGCCCAGACCCAGCATCATCCTGTCTGCATGGTGGCAGATTGATGGGCTACAACAACAGTGGCATGGGGCCTCAGCAGGGCTTTGGAGAGGGGTTTGACCCCATCGCTGAGGGCCAAGCAGGGGACGGCTTCTCCCAGCAGCAGCAGCAGCAACAGCAGCAGCAGCAGCAGCAGCAGCAGAGATCTGGTAACATGTCTGAGTTCCAGCACAACGGCCCCCCTAATGGCAACCACGCTGTCCCTGCCCCCTGTCTACCCCTGGACCAGTCACCTAACCGGGCAGCATCCTTCCATGGTCTGCCCTCCTCTTCCTCCTCAGATACCCATGGTCTGGAGCCTCGACGGATGCCCAATCAGGGTGCTGTGGAGGGATTAGAGTATAATTTCCCCAGCGAACCCCCAACTGGACATTTTGAAGTACCTGTATTTTCCCCCTCAGAATCAGAGTCTCAGCTTCCCCACTTTGGGACAGGAAGGCCGGTGGCCGGTGGCAGTTTCCCTGGAAACCCTGCCATGGCTCGGACACCGGGTATGCAGGGCATCTCCAAAGGGCACCAGCAGCCACCCCCACAGCCCCAGCAGCCTCAGCCTCCCCCACAGCACGGAGTATTTTTTGAGCGCTTTGGGAATGGCCGTAAGATTCCCGTGGGGATGGAGCTGGGGGTCAGTGCTAGACACCCTCTCATGCAGCAGCAGGCTGGTTTGATAGCGCGACAGAACTCATGCCCCCCTGGCCTCCCCCGGCCTCCCCAGTCTGAGCCGGGCTCCATTAACCCCAACATGCTGGACGGTGGCGTCATGATGCCTGTCCAACACAACCAGTTTGAATATCCTATTCACAGACTGGAAAATAGGGGCCTGCACCCCTATGGGGACCCCATGTTTAATATGCAACAGCCGGCTCCCCCTCCTCCCGCCCAACAGCCTCCGAATCAGAGGCTGCAACATTTTGACTCTCCTTATATGAACATGGCTAAAAGGCCAAGATTTGAGTTCCCTAACGCACACGGAGGGGAAAATTGTGGCACGTGGGGTAGTGGCATGCACAATGTGCAGGGAATGGAGAACCACCTCTCTCCCTCTGCCTACCCTGGCCTTCCTGGTGAGTTCACCCCACCTGTAACAGACGGTTTCCCCCCGGGTCCACTCCAGCACGCTGGGCCTGAGCAGCAGTCTCTGCAGCAGCGGCAGAATGCGGCCATGATGATCAAACAGATGGCCTCTCGGAACCAGCAGCAGAGGATGAGGCAGCCCAGCCTGCAGCAGCTGGGTCACCATGGCGACGTACCTCCAGGCCCCATGGTTCATGGAGGCCCAGTGGGGAGCATGCCTCAGCCCAACTTTGACAGGGAGAATGGGAGCAGGATGCCCAACTTTGAGGGTCAGAGCCCTCATATAACTCAGGAGAACTGGTTCCCCGGTTCTCACCCACCAGGAGAGATCATGTCGCGGCGTATGGGGGTAACGGGTGGGGAGGCTGTAGCCCACGACATGGGGCTGCAGCAGAACGGAGTCGGTATGATGTTCAGGCCGGGCATGAATGGGATGGGCATGCAGGAGCCAATGAGGATACCTGGAGATGGACACGTACAGGCTCTCCACTCTCCTGGTATGCACCCCCCGTTTGGCAACAACATGGGCAATCTCTCCCAGATGCAGTCCCCCGGAGCCGGGGTAGGACACCCCAACGCACCATCAGAGAGGCGGCCGACTGACTTCCCTGCCGGGCCTCCCATGGGATCTCAATCAACGTTTCCTTATGGAGGGGTTAACCGTCAGGGGGCACCACATAGCAATCCCCAGGGGGTGAACACCTCACCAGGGAGCTACCCTCCACAGTCGGAGTTCCCCCCAGGCCAGCGATCCTCTGTCAGTAAACTTGGGGCACTCTCTCTGGGGAACTTTAGCAAAACCAGCACTAAAGACAATGTTTTTGGGCAGAGCTGCCTGGCGGCCCTTTCCACGGCCTGCCAGAACATGATAGCTAGCCTAGGGGCCCCCAACCTAAACGTAACATTCAACAAGAAGAACCAAAATGAGGGCAAGCGAAAACTGAGTCAGACGGAGCAGGACATTAATAGCAGCACAGTTAACGGGACCGGCAGTGCTGGTCCTGAGTATTTTCAGAGTGGCACTTCCCAGAACAGCCAGATGCCTGGCAACGGGAATAGCAACATTAAGCCTGCAGGTCAAAACCAGACGCTGCAGGGGGAAGCCAGTGCCCTCTCCCCAAATTACAACATGGACGCTACCCCATGCAGTGAGGGGAAAGCAGCAACAGGGAATGGGAGAGGGAGAGGGAGGAGAAAAAGGGACAGCGGGCATGTGAGCCCTGGGATCTTTTTTTCCTCTGACAGCGGAAACCCTGTTGTAAGTCCAGGCCAGCAACCCCCTTCAGCTGGCGTTGGGGAGAGGGGTGGGGGTACGCCCCATGAGAAACCCCTCCCATCCCCCTCCTGGGGAAAGGGAGGTGACCTTATGCTGGGGGACCAGGCAGACCTGATGTCTTCTCTGGACAGTGGCATTCAGAGTGTCACCAAGTCTAACAGTAACTCACCGCGCATAGATTTTCCTGATGATGTCAGTGCCCACTACGGCAACGAGGATGAGGTGTCCTCTAGCTCAGATGCAGGAGGTGCTCCTGCCTCCAAGCCCAACCGCAGCCCGCACATCACCGGCTCACCCAAGCTGCAAAGGGGGGAACAGGGCCTGATGAATGGGCAGAAGCCCCTAGGCATGCAGGACATCACCAATCACACTACCTCGACACCCGACAGCTATGGACTGAGTGCTGGTGTGGGGACAGGTGGCAATGGAGTCGGTCACCCGGGCACACCTGGGATGGAGCAGGTACGCACTCCATCCAGCACCTCTGGCCAGGATGACATCCACCCTCTGGAGATACTGCAGGCCCAGATCCAGCTGCAGCGCCAGCAGTTCAGCATCTCAGAGGACCAGCCCCTGGGCATGAAGAATGGCAAGAAGAGTGGTGACTGTCTCTCACAGAACGGAGACAATGAGCTGGCGAGCTGCAGCCCGGATGCTGGGAAGGGCTCAATGGGCACTATTGACCTTGACACTCTGATGGCAGAGCAGCACGCCACCTGGTACGTGCCCAGTGACAAGGCCCTGATGGATGGGCCAGAAGACGACAAGGCCATGGCACCCTGGGAAAAAAACAAGAGCCAGAATAACAGCAAAGAAGGTAATTGAATATGCTCTATGGTTATATTTCCCACTTTGTTTTACTATCTGATTAGTACTGTCTATTTGCTGTATTTACACACGCACACACACACACACACACACACACACACACACACACACACACACACACACACACACACACACACACACACACACACACACACACACACACACACACACACACACACACACACACACTCACTCACACACACATCCTTCTAAGGCTGTCACTCAACATATCAGCACATAAGCCCAATGTTGTTTTGCATCCCCGATGAGCAGAAAATGATATGAATGCTAGACTAAAATAAGTCAGGACTTCCTTTGTGCGTGTAGCCTATGTCTGCAGTTATTTGAAACATAGCTGTTCTGTGGAAACAGGTAGATCAGGTATATTGAGTTTTATATGTAGGCTAGAAAAATACATAAATAATTTATTATGTTTTTCTGTGTGCCTATAGGCCTACACAGGGGATAGGCTATTGGACCACAGGCTAATTAACTATTCGAAATTAAATAGCACTAATCAGGAAAACATTTTAAAACGGATTTATTGTGGTTCTAAATAAACATTAAATTATCATTTGGTGCGTGTTATGGATTATTCTATTGTTGAGGGACTTCAAAGGAACAGCGCGAGAAAAGTAAACATTTCCTGTGGTTCTTTATCTGGGTTTTCAGGGTGAACAACTACACTGAGAAGATGAAAGGTTTCTGAGATGCGTTTTCACAGCGGGGTTTCCCCTCCATACATATCTGGTTGTTTTTCTTATTACTATGGGATAATAAACGGGATTGGAGAAAGTGGATTGATTTTAGATTAGCCTACTATTGGAAAGGGCAGCATTGTCAGGATATATGAAGAAGAGTGATATTACTATAAACAAGAGTAGCCTATCTTAAGCTTTTTATTTCGAACTTTTTTTTTCTCCTAAATGTGATGTGTCCTCGAAGAACAGATTTTCATTGAACATGATAATATGATACTAATAGAAAATAATAATATAATAATAATGGATGCGTCATTCACTTTTTCTAATTTGTTTAAAACTTTTGGTTTTATTGTAGACTATTGCCAACCACTTTTTCGCCAACATGGTTCAGGAAAAAAATGGGTTGGTCATGAGATACAAATGCTTATTTTTTCACTAACAAATGTAAATTCTAGTATTCTAGTAGCCTATGCCACGAAACTGTTGTAGCCTTTAATTGTAAGTGCTTGTTGAAATTGGTATAGTGTGATTAGACCGTAAACGGTTTGAAATCCTGTCAATCAAGGTTTGACATTAACAACACAAATAATGTTCTCCTGTTTTTGGATTACCGGTCATACATAAGGCATCTGGTTTGTTTTATTTCATTAACAGGAAATGAAATAACATGGATTTAAAATAATAATAATAATAATTATTATTATTAAGACCTATTATTATTTCCTATTATTGTTTATATTAGGACTGTGCTATAGCTACAACAGGGACTTGGATAATAAAAAAAGCACTTTTTTTTTCTCTTCAGTTTAATCCAGTGCTGAAGTTAGTTTTTATTGACTGCTCCTCCATCAATCAAAACCTACTTCAAATAAATATTTAAATTATGAATTCAATATTGCTGATTTATGTCGTATTTTATGTCGCAATATTTTTCTGTGGAATTGTAATCTCTTTTGTCTCTCGATATTTTTTTCTGAGGCCACTCTTTTTTTCTATAGACATTTGAAAATCTATAGCAATAATGAAATGGTAGTCAGTCAGTGCTGCAAAAGGCGGTAGGTCGCAGTGAGACGTTATTAAATCGCTACCGCCAGAGACGAGACACCAAAACTCCTTTTCTCTTATGAATAGGTAGCCCCCAGCGCGTATTCACTATCCCTTTGTTCTGGCTAACTGCGGGAGCTGAGAGGAGAGGGGGGCGCAGGGCACGGATTCTGGAGTCATAGCGCATTGTTTAGGAGGCAGAGCAGTCAACCAGACCAGGAAGACACATTCTCGCCTTGTCCATAGTTAATTTTTTCAAGATCCACATGTCTTAGCAAGGCGCACTTATTCTTCAGAAAATGCACAGCAACAGCCACTTCGATTTTGTTAAAGTATTTCTCTCCCGTCTCTCCTATCTCCGCACATTTTTTCCTTCCTCAATTCAGCTCCTTGCAAGCACAAAACCCATGCTGCTCGACTCGATCGATAGCTAGTTAGCACAAATCACGGATCTTGACAGTTTCTCATTTGAGTGCTGCAGACGGCAAAGATGAAAAAGGGTTGAGGTGTGTTACTGGATTTTGTGATTGAATTGGATGTTTTTCAAGAGACGCGCAAAATCCTATGCATTCAACGAAACGCTACGTTTCAGATAAAGATAAATAGGGCCTTATGGTTTTAGTTGCACATATTCAGTAGGCTAGTAAATATTACCCCTATAGGCACAATCGATGAACAGTTATATTCTCTTGGAAAATGCTAAAGACCAGGATTCTGAAAGTTATTTTGGAAGATTTCATAGAACACACGTGTCAAACTTATTCCGTGTAGGGCCGAGTGTTTGCGGGTTTTCGCTCCACCCTTGTACATGATTGACAAATTAAGGTCACTAAATCATAAGGAATTCCCCTCACCTGGTTGTCTAGGTCTTAATTGAAAGGAGAAAAAAACCAAAACCCGCAGACACTCGACCCTTTGTGGAATGAGTTTGTCGACCCTGTCATAGAAATTTGAACTTGAGCTCCGTAGAAGTGAAAGAAAAATATTGATGAATGTAGGAATATGTCAGTATTTTTTAAGTTGTGGAATCTATTTATGTTTGTTATTGATGTATTGTTGCAAGTCCACCAGCTGGTTAACAGGTGAACACTAATAGTCATTGCCTGAGCCTAAGAGTTACAGTGACAGTTTAACAAAGAATTGTTTTTCTTTCGAATTGTCTTGTTAGTTATCAAGGTTCTCAGTACAGTTCACAAGATAACTTATAGTTATCCTATATAATAGTAGTAATAATAATAATAATGTTATAATGCTAATGATAGCTGGTCTACAATTTTAAAAATAACACATTTTTTCACACAATTTCATCATGGTTCCTTTCTATATTCCTGCATGATGTGGCTAACCAATAAAAACGTTTTAAGATCACACATTTCGCTTGAATACACAGTACATTTTGCTAAACACACATATGGTCTGATCATATGTTTTTTTTGTATTGAAGTTACGTTTCTTTCTGAATTTTGCTAATTTCTCCATGCCACCCTTGGAGTTGTGCACCACTAAAACCAATTTAGTTTAATATTGTGGCAACCCGCTCTCTTGGTATCTGTCTTCATGCCCCTGACCTATCCCCCATCACAGTGTCCTGAAGCTGGGGAAGCTGAGGGGGGGGGGGGCTGCATAGGTTCTGACATCCTGGGAACAGCTTTAATAGTGGGAGTCCTGAGTGATTGTGTTACTTGGGCGCTTTATAGACTGCATTCAGTGTTTTTACGGGAAGTTGAGTTTAACTGCCCAATTGAGACAGGTGGGTTATGGGCCTCTGTTTATTTGGGGAGGGGGATGGTTGCAGTGACATTTGGCAATAGGCCTCCCTGTGTCTATAGCAGGGGTATGGGTGGTAGTGGCATGGGGAGGAAAGGACCTGTGGTGTTTGGGGCTCTGTGACTATAGGTGAGGTCTCAGCCAGTGCAGGAGTTGGGATCACAGAACAGACTGTATTCTCATATATATTGTTAATGGAGATAGTGGGTGATGTTTTCAGGCCAGAACGTGGTGCCAGAAGAGCCTCATAGGTATATGGAATTTGATAATATTGTTGCATTAAACAATACTGTTAAAGACAAATATGAGATTGAGCATAGATAATGAGAAAGTCCAGCTTGCCTGTTTGGGAGTGTGTTGTGTTGTATTTTCTGTGTTGATGTCTGTTTACCCTGTGTGTCTCAGCTCTCCCTGTATGAGTTCCCACTGTGGTTGTTTAGAGACTGATATGTCTGTCAGTAACTTCCCCCATTGGACCAGTCCGTTGCTTATTCTGTCTGTGTGATAAGCTACCATTCAGCCAAAGCTATTCACTAAGACATAGTAATGTCTATTGTAGGCATGAGGCCCATATACTGTATGGCCTCCATATGCCAGTGGGTGTATATGTGAATGAAGGACCATGTTTGCGTTTTCAGCAAAATGATGAGAATGCATTTCCCCCTCCTTTTTCATTTCCTTTTCTCTATCTCGACTTCTTGTACCCTCTTCGTCTCTCCTTTTCTGCTCCTTATATTATAGCCAGGACCTGACGGTTTGTTTTGAAAGACGTGCACACTCTTGATAACAAGCAACTTGTCGCCCTAGGAAATGATTCAGTTGGTTTTATTTTTTAGAGTTTTTGCTTCCGTTTTGACCACACAGTGAAAGTTATTTACGGTGTGTGTTATCACTTTGTACATACTGTGCTAGGATCTGTCCTCTGGATTAATATGGTGTCTCATGCAACAGAGTGACTGTTCTAGTGGTGGTGGAATATTAGTTAGAGCATGCGCTGGCTTGCTGTTGGCATGTGTAGGAGAGCAATGGGTAGAGAGGGGACTTTTCATGCTTAGACGCCCTGATTAGGAGGCAATTTAATCCATTGCAACAGGCATATTGACATGCCACCTAAAGAGACCTAGAAAGAAAGGAGAATATTCCTATAAGACCACCCCACCTCCCCACCTCTCTTAGTTTATTAAAATCATACTTATCGTATTGACATTTCATTCCAGCGACAACTCATAAATCACATGAGTAATTTTTATTTCCCTTTTTTCCTTTCTTAAAGCAGAAAATAGATGTGATTGACATTTGGTTGAATGAAGAGAAAACAGCTTGGGGCGGTCCATGTTCCAGATCCCTCCTTGCAAGGCGTTGCGTATTGACTTGCTTAACAACACACACCCAGGCAGCATAGTGTTCTCTGCACTCTCCCATACTGCAGTAATAATAATCATTATCATAATCATAGCAATTAGCCCTGGTAATATTGTTCTCAAAAGTGCCAATTCATCCTCTGGCACCTTCTGTGAGTTAACTTGGTTATTGACAGATACAGAGAGGCTTGTGAGGATACAGAAGGCAAGTGAGGTGTGTGTGTCTGTCTTTTGTGAGGAACATATTATATCTATAGCCGCAAACGGCGCAAAAGTGCATACTTTCAGAAATTTGAAGTTGGACCTTTCCACATTTTTATGCATTTATTTTCTTATGTCTCTTCACAAAGTAATTTCTGTCTCCCTTTGTGAATTGATCCCTAGGGTTGAAGGAATATCACACAATTCCTACACTATCAGCATGAATCAGTGGGCATTAGGACTGCTTTCACCATGTACGTGTGTTTGTTCTTCCTTACCCCCCATCGACAGTTTCCGGGGCTAAGACAGTTTCCGGGGCTAAGACAGTTTCCGGGGCTAAGACAGTTTCCGGGGCTAATACAGTTTCCGGGGCTAAGACAGTTTCCGGGGCTAAGACAGTTTCCGGGGCTAAGACAGTTTCCGGGGCTAAGACAGTTTCCGGGGCTAAGACAGTTTCCAGGGCTAAGACAAATATGAGACGCATGCAAATGGCTCTAGCAGCTGGAGGGACCAGAGGTGTATGTGTGTGTGATGAAGACATGGAAACTCGATAGTGTGGGTTTATCAGCTGTAGACATCATGTTTGATTTATGCAGACTTGGTCACAGGCTTGTGGTTTCAGACCTTTGCTCAGGTGTCTTGTATGCTGGAATAGACTCTCTGACTTGTAGTGAAATGGAAATAGTTGCTGGTAGTCACACCTCTCTCAGTTCCAGCTCTGAGAATTCATCACAGTATGATAAAATTAACTGACAAGTTATGTCAGGGTTCATCACAACTTATTTTAGCTTTGCATCAGTTTGGCCTGCTTTACGTCAGTTTGGCCTACTTGAAGTACAACCCCTGCTAGTATGTAGTACATCCACAGTAGACCCCAATACATTTGTAATTATCAGTACTACTGGTGAACTGCTAGCACGTATAACACCGGCCCAGCTGAGTGCAGCAGTAGCAGAGTTAGGCTGTGGAGAAGTGTGTAGTCTCCTGTCTTATAGATATTGCAGCTCATAACAGGACATTACATGGTTTCTGCTTGTAGTTTTGATTGTGTAAAATCTAGTTTGAATATTTTGTTTCTTTTAGATGTTACTGTGTATGTGTGTATCCACTGAATGCTGAGGCCTTTGCAGTACATTTACCACCAGTGACAGTCAAAGGAGGCGTGTTAAAAAACGTCTTTGTGACTGATGTAGAGAGGAAAGGATGAACAAAGGTTCCATGCCTTTTGCTAGCTGGATTTCTGACTCTTCAAAATAGCAGTGTTTTGTTTTCCCTGGGGAAGAGTGCTGAAATAAAATCAAACTTGTCTGTGTGGGTGGGTGTGAATATTCCCCTTGGAATGGAAGGCTGAGTTTGTCTGGGAGATGCAGGGTGGGGGGGTGGGCACCGGAGGCTCCGGTTGGCTGGATGTATGTGACACGTTTCCTAATGTCCAGGGTCTTAATAAGCCAGTGCCCAGAGGGACTGGAAAAAACAAGGCATCTACTATTCCTGTAGAAAATGATATATATTTTTATATGTAGCTACCAACAATCCCTGTAGAGATGATTTTAACATAGTTTGTGAGAAATGCAAGTTGTCTTTATCAATTAAATAGACTATAATCCTTAACACTCCCTCTGTTCAGCAGAGGTGTACCATGCTAAAGCTACTAGGCTGTGTGTGTGTGTGTGTGTGTGTGTGTGTGTGTGTGTGTGTGTGTGTGTGTGTGTGTGTGTGTGTGTGTGTGTGTGTGTGTGTGTGTGTGTGTGTGTGTGTGTGTGTGTGTGTGTGTGTGTGTGTGTGTGTGTGCGCGTGTGTGTGTTGTCGCGTGCGTGTGCGTGTGTGTGTGTTGTCATACCGCCAGCAGCAGTTATGTTATTTGGCATACAGGTAGTCGTCAGATTTCTTTAATTCGTATTGAAAAATTGACAAATGAGTTATGACACCAGAGCTGTTTCTCTTGGGAGAGAAGAGGAGAGACTGATCGAGTACTAGCGAAAGCGAGAGAGATGGAAAGAAGTTTCTCTTTTTTTCTGGGAACATCTTAGGTTTCGACTTGCGAGGTCGAGCAAGACGGTAATGGCTGTCGTTTGCCTCGCTGTACAGAGAGCAAGAAAGAAAATAAGTCTTACATTTTCTCCACAGTTCCATATTCTGGACTTTCCTTATTTATTTATTTCAGGGCAGTTTAGATACTCGGATGTTAGAAACAATGGTTTGGATTTTTTAAACAGCACATTTGAGTCTTTTCAACAGTGGAACTGTCATCACTAAAGCTTAATACTGTCATTATACCACATAGCAATATCACCTTCAACTCAATAATTATAATTATATTTTATTTACAGTTTTAACATTGTGTTTTTTCAACTTTTTGTTGTTATCTTGGAAATGGAAAAGGATTGATTATATTTGACATAAAAAATTATAATTGTGCAACCAGTGCTAATTATTTTTAAGACATTACATGTACATTTCCAAGTAAATCTTTATTTTCTTCAATCAAGGGTCAATTTATTAATTAATAACAGGATAATTATTATTTCAGTCAATTATATTCAGTCATTTGATTTCAAGTGTTAAACAATTTCTATCACAATAACATGAAAGTGTAAGATTCCTTGAATTGACCACCTAGCTTCCCAGACTGAGGACTAGCTGAAATAGTGATTGTATGTTAAGGGTTGTGGCTGAGCAAGTCAGCCCCCTAAACCCATTCCGATCCCCCTCCTCTCCTAGGGTCTCCCTAACAGATGCTCCTAATCCCTACATTTCCACTGTTTTCATGAGTGGTTGGGGTTTCCAAATGGGCCAAAAATACATAAACAGAGTGTGTAGTGACGGGCTGAAACAAAATAGAGAGCGAGACGTAGATCAATATGTCACCTACTTGGATGACATGGATGACAGGTCCTGGACATGGTTTTGATTTATGCAGGAGGTACTAAATCACTTCCCGTGTTCCCTTTTGTGTCTAGTTTCCTAAGCGCGTCTTGCAACCTGAGGGGGAGGTGTGTGTGTACGAGGGGATGGCTGAAGGGAGAGAGTTTACTAGAGAAGGGGTGAGGAGGAGCGACCGGGCCAAGGCCTGCCTGCCTGGGCAAGTTTTTTTCCTTCTTGTTGCAGGCCAGGGAACAGAGAGGAAATTCAAACCAAAATAACCCCTGTGCCCTCGCTTGAAAAATGTGCCCCCTCCATATCCACCCTTCTCTGAGGGGAAAGGTCAACCTGTGGCAGTGGGGTTGAGTGGGGGTCGGAGAAGGCCTCCCATGCCATACTCCCCCACCCCAACTACCAACCCCCCAGGCCAACATCAGATACCTGGGTCATACCTCCAGTAGTTCCCGTATTCCTCACACAGGGATTCCTGTAGCCCCTCACCAAGCTAGTTGAAAGCAGATAACTTAATGATTTTGTATATATATATTTTGGTGATTGGGATTTAATGTGAAGCCTTATTGCTCTGCTGGTCGGTCTGCTTAGTGCAGTAGAGAGGCGCCGGATCACAGGTCCTGCTCTTAGGTACCATGAACCTTCAGGAAAAGTGTTAAAGACCTAAATGACTAACCTTTAAAGTATGCTCTATGATAACAGAAATGTTACATCATTTTTCTGTGTTCTTTACCATCACTGAAAAAACAGACTTTGTATCTGTGCATTGTGACGTGTGCATTGTGACGTGTGCATTGTGACGTGTGCATTGTGACGTGTGCATTGTGCTCCCGAACTTAGAATCTTCTCTAATGTCCTTAGTGTTCGTTTTTAATCATAGAGATCCTATTAAATTAAATGTGTATTCTAATTTCTAATTCTATGGTTGTTATGCTAAAGGAATCTGATCTGAATTCACTCACTGTCACAGGAGCAGAGGCCTCGAGGTGTTTTTATCAGAGAGCGGCGAAGGCTGATTGGGCTGGTTGTGTTCGGTGAGGGTAAGGTCGAGTCCCGGGGAGCACAGGGTTAAAGGTGAAGTGTCGTCATAGAAGTATAGCTTGGGATAGAATGGACCTCGGAAATCAATGTGACGGCTCTGTGAAATTCTCTGGCTCCGAAAGAGAGACTAGCGAACACCAAGACACACATATACATAGTCTTATTTAGCATATACTTTGTTTCTAATGCACACACCTGCACAAGGACTTGGTACACAATGTGCATTTAGCTATCATTACACTTCACTTATGTTGTAAACTGCATTTACAACATAATAATTACCATTAGCTTCATCAGTTTACATTAATTGTTTAATCAAATGTTTAGGTTGACAATTATAGTTAGATTGTGAGAATATGACATTTATTGTCGTTCAATAAGGATTCCTTCCCAGTGTTGTTTACAGACTTAGAGAACTGATGGCATGACATGCACTAGATTCAGGCCGTCAGCTTCCGACATATTGGTGTCAGCCAGACAGAGAAACCGAAACAGAGCAGTGTGCTGTGCTGTGTGTGTTCTCTTCACAGCACGCTAGTGGAAAGCGTTGTTCATCTGTGTATATCGTCACGAGCTGTGTCTGTTTGTCTGTGTGACGGCTCTATAAGCCTACGTGGAGGAGTCACACTGTAAATCACACACTTTTAGAAAGAGGAGAGGAATAGAGGTGGATTAAAAAACGGAGCGTTTGAATTGCCATGGTTATCTTTTTCGACTTGTAATATGGTTAGGGATATTTAACTGTGTTTGTGGTTCAGCTTAGTTGGTTGTGATATTATTGTTTTCTTCTTTATTGGGTATTCGCCCTGTGTGATGCTAAGCACTCGTTCTCTGAGATTAATAGCCTATCACTGAGATATTACTGTGGATATGAACAGTACGCTGCATGGCAAAATAATGCGAGTCATTGAACAGCCTTAACAAGGTTTTATTGAAAAAAGATTCCACAGCTTGTAAAATGTCACGGTGATTTGGGATTTAGGCCTGTGTGATGTAGAATTTCACACTGCCGTTTCCACTTTTGAACAAATATGGTGCCGTGGATAATGCTTAACATTTAAGTGTAGCGTGTAGATTTTCCACCAAAATTCCATCTCTCTCGGCTCCCAGGGTATTACCTAGAAATATCCACAGATACACTACGATTGACTGGCTTACTCCTTAAATGGAGAGCTTTGTATTTTTTTATTAAGAAAATGTTTTTCTGCTTGTAATAATACAATTTGAGAGGTACAGTGTTTTGATTATAAAAACAAAATTAAACTAGGAAACTGGTGGCAATCACTACATTGTAAATTATTGTTTATGTGAAAGTATTTTTTAGGGAATCAATATCATTGGTAATGCTAATGTTTTTATTTTGATAAATAAAGTAACGTGGTCACATGAGCTCACGTCTGAGCATGGCTCTGGGACAGTGGGAGTGGATGCTTTTGACTGTGTGTTTACAGTCCTTGTCCTTGCATGTATGAGGCTGGGGACCATGTCTGTCTGTTTTGGGACCATGCAGACTGTGTGTGTGTGCATGCATGTGTGTGGAGCGGCAGCTGAGGGCTGGTGTGGATATGGCAGCAGTGGCGGTGGTTGGCGGTGTGTTTTGTGGCTGTGTTGTCAGATTGCTGTGTGTCAGCAGAGAGCCAGGGGAACGCTTGGCTGCCTATTCAGGCCGGTGTGGACCCTGCTGTGCCCAGCTACCATGGGCTGTCGGCGGGTGCTAGAGGGCACAGTGCTGGGGATGGGAGTGGGGGGTAGGAGGAAGCACTTGGAGAGGGGGTTGTGGTCCAGGCTCACTGAGTGTGGGTGTCAGCCATGCAGAGGTGTATGGCAGGGCCCTCTGGCAAACGCTGGCCCTTGCCACCATCACCACTAATCCCCACCCCACACACCCGTCCCCCTCCCCCTCTGCCTTCCTCTCTCCCCCACCGTCGCTCCGCTTAGTCTCCAGAGTCCTTGGGTGATTTGTGCGGAGGAGGAGGGAGAGAGATGCGGGAGCTTGGCTGCGTGACCTTTTACCAAATCCCTCCGCTTTTCCATTCCAGTGGTCGCGGCCCAGACAGGCTGGGGGGCAGTGCTGCCTCACTACCTCCCTGCCTTCCCTTCCCTAGCCTGTCCACCCTGCCTCCTTCACTCTCTGTCCTGACCTGGCCTTGTTTCTCTGGCTGCGTGTTGTTAACACCGTGTCATAGTTGCTCCAGGGAAGTAAAGGAAGGGAGAAATCTATACAGAGAGAGTGAGAAAAACAAAAAAGCATTTGGGAAGAGAGAGAAGAGATAAAAAGGAAAGTGTGACACAGAGACTGTTTTGAGGTCAGAGTATTTTTTCTCTTCTTCTCTCTCTCTGTTCAGTCACTTTGTTGAGTAGTGAGGTGGGCAGATCAGAGTAGTGATGGTGTGATGTACAGGCCCTGTGCCTAGAGCAGAGTGTGTATCATAGTCTCTCGTCTCTGACGCCTGTACCTCAGCATGTCTGAGCTATTTAGAGCTTGTCTGTCTCTGCGGCTACGCTCCCACTCAAAGCAGTAGTAACAACCTGGGGCTGAGGAACATAGCAGAACAGTGTTTTGAGTGCTAAGGACAGATGGGAATAGCCTGATTGATTTTTACAGCAGGTATCCACCTTGTTCACGCACTCTTTTTTTAGAATGCTTAGAGCATGCTTGGAGGCAGACCCCAAACGCATGATGCAATGCTGCAGTCACCAATAGGGCTTACTGAAACCAGCGATAGTAAGAGCCTGACAACCTCTCTCTCCCGTCATCTCTACCTCTAACTCCTCGCCCTTCTCTCCTTCCTGCCCCTACTACTCTCTCAGAATGCTGCGGGTCTATATCATGGCAGATGACGTGTGACGCCGTGCTTTTGCGTATAATTTAGCCTAGCACTTTCTGTCCTCGTCAATCTTCCTCTCGCAAATGTTTTCTTACACGACGCAAGCGATTTGACTCGGAGGATGGGTTATGCATCTCAACCGGCAGCGTTCCCCATGTCCCTCTAGAACTGCACGGCTGATTTTTATACAACCTTCGATAAACCTATATATGGATTTTCTGGAAGCTTGGTTCCATTTAATATGCGTTTGACACCTTGGTGACGTGGGGTCGATACTGCAGCAGGGTCATTATACCAGTAAATTAGGTCATGCAGAGTTAAAGGTCAGCCTCCTCACAGCCCTCTGACCTCATGACCAGAGGTTAGGGAGGAGTGCTCCCCATTTGCACGGGTGACCGGGACTGAATGTGTGTGTGTGTGTGTGTGTGTGTGTGTGTGTGTGTGTGTGTGTGTGTGTGTGTGTGTGTGTGTGTGTGTGTGTGTGTGTGTGTGTGTGTGTGTGTTTGTGTGGTCCTCATATGCAAGGAGAAGGTGGGGGATGGGTTTAGAGCATTGTCGTTTTCCAGCCTGCAGGATGGGGGTGGGAGAGGGAGAAGGAGAGGGGTTGTTGAGGTCATTTTACTGCACAGATTTTGAGTGGGATGAGAATTAGGATCTAATTTAGATAAGGGATTTTATGATTAATTCTAGTGTTGACATATTGACTGAAGATGTTTATTTTGGTTGTTGAGGAAGAATGTATCCTTAATGTTCCTCAGTGCTGGCCCATTCACTAACCCTCTCCTCTCTCTGTGTTTGTTTCTCCTGTGCAGAGTCAGAGCTGTCACAGAGTAAGGCTGGAGTAGGGGTGGGGGCCCCGGGGCCCGGAGGGGGCAATGGGGGGAGCCACCTGCAGTGCCTGTCCGTCCACTGCACAGATGAGCTGGGGGACAGTAAGGGCCGAGGGGGGCCCGTCTCCTCCTGGCGCTCCCTGCACTCCGACATCTCCAACCGCTTTGGGACCTTCGTGGCTGCCCTGACCTGAACACAATCAGGGCAGCCCAGGAGATGGAGGGAAGATCAGAAGAGAGAGAGGGGGGGGGGGGGGGGGAGAGTCAGAGGCAGATGATAATGAAGACGACATCAATGATGAGGATGACATAAAGGTATTGATGATGAGGATGACGTAAAAGTATTGATGATGACGTAAAGGCATTGCTGATGAGGATGATGTAAAGGTATTGATGATGAGGCGTCTGCATTGGCTCTCGCCTGTTCAGGGAGAGAAGGACATATACGCACTCATACACACACATGAACACATACACACTCATGCTCACACACACTCACACACACTCTTGGGCACAAACACATACACACTCACTCATGCATCGCTGGACTATACAGCTTGGGCTCTATTCAGTGGTGCCCACATCTGGAAAACCTCAAATCATCCTTTTAGTTTTTTGTTGTTTTTTGAAGAAAACAGGAGAAATGTCAATGGAGGAAAGGAAAAAACTAAAACTGAAAAAACAGAAAGACAAAATGTCCTTGGCTGTATTGGGATAGCAGTGTTGAGTCTCTGTTCTGTTACATTCTTTAGACATGAAAGTTGTCTCTTAGTATTTGGGAGCTCTGTGATTAAAACCCCATCCTCACCAGCTGTACCCTGTACCTGTACTCAGTGACCTCCTAGCCGTGGTTCTCTCTGTGGGTTGGAGGTGGTACCACCCACCATGCCTACCCCCAGCCTAGTGTATAGATCACTGAGCCTGGGCTTGGGTATGGCCTCAAGCAGAGCCACCCTGACCCATACTCACCCGTTGAGGGACTCTGGTCGTCTTTGTCAGCCAGAGTTTGGAGGATATGTGTGTGAACCAGCAATTCCTCCCTCCCATGGCTCTCAGGGGTACAGGGAGAGGAGAGCAGCCCTCTCACCAGGACCTCTCCCTCAGGCCTGGAAGCCCATTGTCACCCAGAGACACAGGAACCTGATGAGATTTTGACCTTTTGAGCCACTGTACCTCACAACCTCACCAGGCCATCCTCCTGGTCCAATATAATCGGCCTGGACCCTGAAACAGGGGGAGGAAGAGTGGGATGGAGATGGAGAGAGAAATAGTTTATTTTTGGTGTGGGTATCTGCAAAAATGGATTCCTGAATACAAATTCCTCTCTTCTATTTCCTCTTCTATTTAGCTTGGGCTCCAACACAGTTATACAATACAGCCAATGTAAACTGTAGGGGAGATCAAGGAACCATTTAATAAGGGAATTGAAAAAGGAATATTGGTATTGCACATGTAAAATAAGAGAACATTTGCTGTGTGTTAGGCAATCTTGTAACCTTTAAATAAAGCTTCTGTTGAATTAGAATTTCTGAAACAATAGATGGAGGCCTGCATCTTACGAGCTGTTTCTTTTTTGTTTTGTTTTTTTAATAATATGTAAAGTGCAGTCGTCTGTTTTCCTGCATATTGTATATATCTGTATATGTTTTATTGAGTAACTAAATAACAATAAATATGACGTTAATGGTGAATTTTATGATTGCTTGTTTTTATTAATGTTGTGCCCTTATATGTGTCTGTCATAATGACAAAGTCGCAATTTATGAATAAAAATAACATTTAATACTGTATAATAATAGAATAATGGAAATATTGCTATTCTCTGAAGATATCTCATATATATATATCACAGAAATATTCATTGTGACAAGTTTGTCTGGGGAGGTTGTGGACTCTGTAGTCTAAAGCAGCAGCATAAAACAACACAAAGTAAACTGGCATGAAGATATTATATACTAGTATATAATAGTCTTCCTCTCTCTTCTCAGCATTTTTTATAGGCCTACCTCATTGCCTGTCTCGCCTTGTTCTTTTTCTTTTTCTTCTCTGCCCCCATCTCCATCTGCCTCAACCCCCCCCCCCCCCAGCTCACTCTCACTCACCTGCTCTTTATGGGTCATCTACATGGATGGTTAATGGTAATCAATAGCTCCCCAGTGTGCCAGCCTTGAGGTGGAGACGTCAATGCTGTCTAACAGGGCTAGTGATCAGCCAGCATCCCCGCCATCGTCCTGCCTGGGAGACACATGCACACGCACGCACGCACGCACGCACGCACGCACGCACACACACACACACACACACACACACACACACACACACACACACACACACACACACACACACACACACACACACACACACACACACACACACACACACACACACACACACACACACACACACACACACACACACACACACACACACACACATAGATGTGATGTGGAGATATTGATCAGTGTTTGGGGGAGACGGACATTTAATGCATTCATGTGTTATTGTGCATGCGTCCTATGTATTATTTTTAGCAGTGTCAATCCACATACACATTCAGACCATTTCACTTTTTCCACATTACTTTCCAGCCTTATTCTATAATGGATGAAATAAAATAATTCCCTCATCAATCTACACACAATACCCCATAATGATGAAGCAAAAACTGTTTTTTTTTTTTAAATGTTGCTAATTTATTAAACATAAAAAACAGAAATACCTTATTTACAGACCCTTTGCTATGACACTCAAAATTGAGCTCAGGTGCATCCTGCTTCCATTGATCATCCTTGAGATGTTTCTACAACTTGATTGGAGTCCACCTGTGGTAAATTCAATTGATTGGACATGATTTGGAAAGGCACACAACTGTCTATATAAAAGTCCCACAGTTGACAGTGCATGTCAGAGCAAAAACCAAGCCATGAGGCCGAAGGAATTGTCCCTAGAGCTCCAATACGGGATTGTGTTGAGGCACAGATCTGGGGAAGGGTACCAAAACATTTCTGCAGCACTGAAAGTCCCCAAGAACACAGTGGCCTCCATCATTCTTAAATGGGAGAAGTTTGGAACCACCAAGACTCTTGCTAGAGCTGGCCGCCCGACCAAACTGAGCAATCGGGGGAGAGGGACCTTGATCAGGGAGGTGACCAAGAACCTGATGGACACTCTGACAGAGCTCCAGAGTTCCTCTGTGGAGATGGGAGAACCTTCCAGAAGGACAACCATCTCTTCAGCACTCCAACAATCAGGCCTTTATGGTAGAGTGGCCAGATGGAAGCCACTCAGTAAAAGGCACATCACAGCCCGTTTGGAGTTTGCCAAAAGGCAGCTAAAGGACTCTCAGACCATGAGAAACAAGATTCTCTAGTCTGATGAAACCAAGATTGAACTCTTTGGCCTGAATGCCAAGCGTCACGTCTGGAGGAAATCTGGCACCATCCCTACGGTGAAGCATGGTGGTGGCAGCATCATGCTGTGGGGATGTTTTTCAGCAGCAGGGACTGGGAGACTCGTAAGGATGGGGGAAAGATGAACGGAGCAAGCTACAGAGAGATCCTAGATGAAAACCTCCTGCTCAGGACCTCAGACTGGGATGAAGGTTCACCTTCCAACAGTACAACGATCCTAAGCACACAGCCAAGACAACGCAGGAGTGGCTTTGGAACAAGTCTCTGAATGTCCTTGAGTGTCCCAGCCAGAGCCCGGACATGAACCCGATCAAACATCTGTTATTTCCTTAAATAAGACATTTGCAAAAAAAATCAAAAACTGTTTTTGCTTCTTCATTATGGGGTATTGTGTGTAGATTGATGAGGATTTAAAAAACATTTTTTTTAGATTAAGGCTGTAATGTAACAAAATGTGGAAAAAGTGAAAGGCTCTAGATACTTTCCGAATGCACTGTAGCGTGTCCCAATACAGCCCAAGGCTTACTTAAACTTATTTTGGTATTTTTTGGACTAGTGTAAAATAGGGGACAACTCAACCTTGAGCGTCTTTAGAGTTGTGTGTCTTTAAGACGAGGATCGCCCGTCAGCTCTTGATGATACTGGTTTGGCTGGTATTTGGCAGTATTGTTGACGTCTGACGCTTGATATGTCCAACCCTATTCGTCAGGTTTGGGTGACTGCTTACTGAATACACAGCATTTCAAGCTTCTCTGTTGACTAATCCTTGAACAATGCTTTTGTGCTTTCTGTTGCTTCATACCAAGATGCAGGACTTTCTCTGTAATTTCTGTCTGTGTGTGCCAGCCAGCAGACCTGTTTCAGACCTGTCTCACCTTACTGTACCTGTCTGTCTGGTTTACCTGTCTTACCTTACTGTACCTGTCTGTCTGGTTTACCTGTCTAACCTTACTGTACCTGTCTGTCTGTCTGGTTTACTTGTCTCTCCTTACTGTACCTGTCTGTCTGGTTTACCTGTCTGTCTGTCTAGTTTACCTGTCTCTCCTTACTGTACCTGTCTGTCTGTCTGGTTTAGCTGTCTCTCACTGCACCTGTCTGTCTGGTTTACTTGTCTCTCCTTACTGTACCTGTCTGTCTGGTTTACTTGTCTCTCCTTACTGTAACTGTCTGTCTGGTTTACTTGTCTCTCCTTACTGTACCTGTCTGTCTGGTTTACCTGTCTCTCCTTACTGTACCTATCTGTCTGTTTGGTTTACTTGTCTCTCCTTACTGTACCTGTCTGACTGTCTGGTTTACTTGTCTCTCCTGACTGAACCTGTCTGTCTGGTTTACCTGTCTCTCCTTACAGTACCTGTCTGACTGTCTGGTTTACCTGTCTCTCCTTACTGTACCTGTCTGACTGTCTGGTTTACCTGTCTCTCCTTACTGTGACTGACTGTCTGGTTTACCTGTCTCTCCTTACTGTGACTGTCTGTCTGGTGTACCTGTCTCACCTTACTGTAACTGTCTGTCTGGTTTACTTGTATCTCCTTACTGTACCTGTCTGTCTGGTTTACCTGTCTCTCCTTGCTGTACCTGTCTGTCTGGTTTACTTGTCTCTCCTTACTGTACCTGTCTGACTGTCTGGTTTACTTGTCTCTCCTTACTGTACCTGTCTGACTGTCTGGTTTACTTGTCTCTCCTGACTGTACCTGTCTGTCTGGTTTACCTGTCTCTTCTTACTGTACCTGTCTGTCTGTCTGGTTTACCTGTCTCTCCTGACTGTACCTGTCTGTCTGTCTGTCTCTGTCTGTCTGTCTGGTTTACTTGTCTCTCCTTACTGTACCTGTCTGTCTGGTTTACCTGTCTCTCCTTGCTGTACCTGTCTGTCTGTTTGGTTTACTTGTCTCTCCTTACTGTACCTGTCTGACTGTCTGGTTTACTTGTCTCTCCTGACTGAACCTGTCTGTCTGGTTTACCTGTCTCTCCTTACTGTACCTGTCTGACTGTCTGGTTTACCTGTCTCTCCTTACTGTGACTGTCTGTCTGGTTTACCTGTCTCACCTTACTGTACCTGTCTGTCTGGTTTACCTGTCTCTCCTGTCCTTGGGTGGCAATATAGGAGAAGGTCACTGCCCAGGCCGTCCCTCCAGGAGAAGACAAGATGAAGATAGGCAGAAACTGCTTCTCCAGTAGAAATCCCGATCACACTTGTAGTCGATATCATGGCAACGTTGGCTAGCTAAGCTCATGCTCAGAAACACGTCATCGGGTCTCGCGCCGAACTGTGCATGTGCAGGCCGTCAAATCAAAGGCAGTCCTTCGATAAAGTTGTTTTTTGACAAAAATGAAAATGTGTCATTTTACGACTTTCACAAGGTTGGTGTAATAACATGTTCAGCTACTTTCAGACATTGTCTCCATTCTAGGTTGTGCATTTAGATTTAGAGAAAATGAACAACTAATGAATCATTTTTCACTTCTCTCATTGACTTCTCAAACCCCAAACCCCGACCTGGTCTGCTTGGTCTGTTTTGCAAGCATTCCCGGAAGTCTTGCAATGTTGCACCTTTGGATTTAGAAACTCTGTGGTCTATCGTTGTGATGGCCCCCAAATGCCAAGGTTAATATTACGACACATTTCGTAATACAGATGAAAGTAAGATCTCAAAGTAAGATCTCATGAAT
Source organism: Salvelinus alpinus (assembly GCF_045679555.1). NCBI lineage: Eukaryota > Metazoa > Chordata > Actinopteri > Salmoniformes > Salmonidae > Salvelinus > Salvelinus alpinus. Next base: position 33,092,793 of record NC_092104.1, read on the forward strand.
TTAAACACAAACTGCAATACATTACATGTAACCAGCTGATGAGGGAAACACAGCAGCCTAGAACAAGCCTCATGTCTCAATGACGTTAGCCCTGTGGGACACTGCGAGAGGGGCTTGGGATATTGGCTGATGTCAAGATGTATAGGTTTCCTTCAATGGTCTGGCTGCGAAGCGGCCATCTTGGGAGGGAGAGAATGCTGTGTGGTAGCATGAGAACTCCTGTGTTTCCCAGCCAACACGCATCTAAAGAATAACAATTTCACTAGCCATGAAGACCATCCATGAAGCCAAGGGGCCATGTCCACAGACCAGAGCCAAGCGCTCTGCTCTCAAGCAGCTCTCCATGCACTCCTATAAATACATCTTATTTGTTTAGAGGCTATATGCATCTTTGGGAAAATACCACTGTGTTGACATAAGTTCACCCTCCCTGGCCCCCTTCTCCCTCCTCTCTCTTCTCCCAACTTTTTAACCTTCCAGTGCCTGACAAATGCTTGACCACTGAGGAAAGAGAAATAGTGAGAGAAGGAAAGAGAGAGAGAGAGAGAGGGGAGAGGGAGAGAGGATGTATATAGATAAAAATGAAAGTGACCAAGGTAGAGGGCAGAGGAACAGGGAGAGAGGGAGAGAAAGAAAAATGAATGGAGATTGGGAGGAGGAGAAAGAGTCGTCCTCTCAGAGGCCTCCACTGTCTTTAAGTCACTATGGCATCCACCAGAGCACTCGCATACGCTGGGGCTCTAAAGTGCCTTTGTCCTGTAAAGATGGGGTTTGGCTGATTTGGGGTGCATGTGGATTTGGGGGGTGGGCTGGGGCTTGGCGTCGTACATTTGGCTCCCACATCATTGGAATGGCACACTAGTGGGGGTTTTTGCAGAGGGATTTGCCGGAGGGGAGGCCGAGAGGCGAGGGGGCTCTGGTTTTTTGGGAGAGAGGTTTGGACGTTTTCCAAACAGTGCCTTTTTGCTTTCAAGAAAGCTCCACTTGTGTAAATGTGCTCTTTGTCCCTTGGTCTATTGTTTGAACAGCATTGTGGACTTTCTGTGGGAGAAACACAGGGGACTGGGGGGCCGGAGAGGTACGGAGGGGGGCACAGCCTTGAATGGCTTGACTGAGGAAGATGGGGTTTTGGAGGGACCAAGGTACGGCACTGGAATGTTCTGATCACCATACACACATGCACGCACGCGCACGCACAACAGGGATGAAGAGTTGGGGTCAGGACCGGTCCTGGCCATTCTGCCACCCTAGGCTAGACAAAAGAATTGCTGCCCTCACTAGAATTGTCCCAGTAAGCAAAATGACGTTGAAAAGACATTGAAAATACCTATTTTTCCAGACATTGAAGTTAGGTTCAATTTAGGTTCTGAATGAAAGTATTTCCAGACTTTGAAAATACGTATTTTCTCGATGTTAAAATCAGGTTCATTTTCGGTTCTGAATGAACGTTGAAAATATGTCATTTATAGACATCTATGTTTGGGCCAAATAAAGGCTGGCCCAGACCGGATCAAAAACATAAACATAGATGTCTGCAAAAAAAGATGTCCAAAAGGCATCAGCGTCGGTCCATGCTTACTGAAGTATAGCTTACAGTGTCACCTGAAATTGAATTATTTTAGGAATGCCCATCTATCTGGTAGGCACAGGAGTTTGGTGGCACCTTAATTGGGGTGAACTGGCTCGTGGTAATGGAGCGGAATAAGTGGAATGGTGAATTAAAACTGTACCAGTCAATAATTTGGACTATTTTCTACATTGTAGAATAATAGTGAAGACATCAAAACTATGAAATAACACATATGGAATCATGTAGTAACCAAAAATATTTTGGTATCTTATATTTGAGGTTCTTCAAAGTAGCCACCCTTTGCCTTGATGACAGCTTTGCATTCTCTCAACCAGCTTCATGAGGTAGTCACCTGGAATGCATTTAAATTAATAGGTGTGCCTTGTTAAAAGTTCATTTGTGGAATTTCTTTCCTTCTTAATGCGTTTGAGCCAATCAGTTGTGTTGTGACAAGGTAGGGGTGTTATACAGTAGATAGCCCTATTTGGTAAAAGACCAGGTCCATATTATGGCAATAACAGCTCAAATAAGCAACGGGAAATGACATTCCACCATTACTTTCAGGCATGAAGTTCAGTCAATATGGAATTTTTCCCCCTATAATCAGCTCATAAAAAATGTTACAGACACAAACTTGAAACCACTTATCATGAAAATGTAGCTCACTAGATAAATCTCCTAGACATCAGTTGTGAGTAGCCTGATTGTCCATTCCATATTGTCCATTTTACTTTGGCCTGCCCTGTTTTTAGGAGATGTTGTTTGTTAACATGTCAGCACATTCTTTTTTATTGGGCGCCATTTAGGTTAGGCTAATTGATCGGAGAAACCTGCATGATGAAATAAGTTTCCGTCTCATTACATTGTCGTACATTTTATCTCCAGCCTGTAGGCTACAGAAAAGGCCACATACTCTTTCTACCATATCCTATATCTGCTACATGATTTATGTTCGATTCTTTTTTTTGACTGAATGTTGGTGGAGCACCGCAGCGATGCGGCTCTCCGACAGCACCATGGAAAGGCGCGCTGGGAATGGAGAAGATAAATATTTTGTGTCACTGCCTTTGACAAGATGGGTACTGCTTATTACAGGCGGAATCAGCGCTCACCTAAAAAGCCCATATGCCAATGGTTGAGAAAGAAATTGTCATTGTTTTGGGGCAGTGTTATGTGAGGTTTTAATTGTTGTTGGAGGTGCGTCTTGGTCTGTTTAGCTCAGAAAATGCCGCCCTCGTCAGGCCGGCTCTGGTTGGGGTACATTACTGTAAAGTTCAGAGTCTTAAAACACAGTATAAAGAACATAGCTAGGCTTAATAAGGACTTTGTAACACACAATGTCATCTCAGATCCAAAATAAATAGACAAGTAAAAGTGCAACAGCAGAGAACATTGAGGCAGAAGATTGAAAGGACAATATTCTTAGGCCAGAATTCCAGATTTCACCAGCTAGTAACAGGTGGCAGTAGTCCAGCGCTCTGAGGAGTGTTTTCCTCTGTGGTCTATACCTCCTAGTGACACAGCGGTCTAAGGCACTGCATCTCAGTGCAAGAGGTATCACTACAGACACCCTGGTTCAAATCCAGGCTGTATCACAACTGGCTGTTATTAGGAGTCCCATAGGGCGTTACACAATTGTCCCAGCGTCGTCTGGGTTTGACCGGTGTAGGCCGTCATTGCAAATAAGAATTTGTTCTTAGCTGACTTGCCTGGTTAAATAAAGGTTATATTAAAAAAATATCCTCCTATGGTTGGAATGAGGGAGGCGGCTGCCTGGATTCCCCTATAAAGGGGATTCATGACTACTTCCACATGTCTGCTCTCACAGTTTGGTGCGAGACAACCGTTATACCCGATGATGTGTTTCTGCACATGAGCTTAGTGAGCCAACGTCACCATGACATCACCTACAAGTGTGATCAGGGATTTCTATTGGAGAAGCAGTTTCTGCCCATCTTCATGCTCTAATCTCTTTGCTCTTACCGTATGTGTTTTTATATTTCTCTCTTCCCGTGTTACTCTCTTTCCTCTATATATACCCTTTCTCTCCCTGCCGACGCTCTCTGCCTTCGCGGAGGGACCAACATAGATAGATGTTAGCCAAGTGTGTAAGGGCTGATTCCTCTGCTGTGTCCTCTGTCTAACTGTGGTTGTATGATGATGTCCTATGTGATCTCTCCTTAGCTGATCCCTCTAACACAGCACACAGGGTACCAGGGGAAGGTGATTGAGCATTGCACCACGTGTGCCTGTGTCAGGGGGACGTGTGCCTGAGTCAGGGACCACAATTAGTGGGGCGTGTCCCCTACCATTAATCACTGCACTGCCGTTGCCACCACCTCAGCCCCTCGCCTCCGAGCTGGCTCATAGACTCAGATACACTCCTTCTGTCACGCCCTGACCATAGAGAGCTTTTTATTCTCTGTGTTGGTTAGGTCGGGGTGTGACTAGGGTGGGTCATCAAGGGGATTATGTTTCTATTTGGCCAGGTATGGTTCCCAATCAGAGGCAGCTGTTTGTCGTTGTCTCTGATTGGGAATCATATTTAGGCAGCCATTTCCTCTTTGTGCTTTGTGGGATCTTGACTATGTATAGTTGCCTGTTAGCACTATTGTAGCTTCACGTTTCTTTTTGTTCGTTTATTGTTTTGTTTTGCTTTGAGGTTCACATAGCAATATATATATCCACAATATGTGGAACCCAGATCACGCTGCGCTTTGGTCCAGTTACTATGAAGATCGTGACACCTTCACTGCTGGGACAGCACCCACACACCAATAGTCTGCTCAAACCGATCACTAACTTATTAACTTAGCACAGTCTAAAAGACTCTAACTTTAAGAAACGTGCCATAATTACCATAATTCTGTTGGTTTATGCTTAGCTTTGATCTTGATTATCTGCCTTCCAATGGCCAAGGCTAAATCATCGACGGTACAAACGTGTGTGTTGTCTTCAGGTTTCTGGCCAGTGCTCAAACAACAAAGCTTCAGTGTGAACTTCTCATTCACTCTGAGTATTCTAATCAATAATGGAGCAGGATGTTAAATATTTGTCATCAGGCGATCACACATCAATTGAACGGATCAATAAATTATATGAAAGAATGAGACCAGGCTGCATGCTTGCTGTTTGCTTACCCTGTTCCTCAAGTAGAGAGAGAGAGAGAGGTTTGGTGGAGAAAAATCTGGATTCCTGACTGACTAGGACTCAGGGTGTTCCCTAGGGAAGGGTCTCTTTCTTTGGAGGTATGGATGGAGGGAGAGAGGGATTCTGTCTCCCTGTCCGTCCACACACACACACACACACACACACACACACACACACACACACACACACACACACACACACACACACACACACACACACACACACACACACACACACACACACACACACACACACACACACACACACACACACACACACACACACACACACACAGGTCACCTGTGATACAAGTCAGTATTCAACTTCCATCCATATCTGAGGACGTCGGAAGATGACGTGGAAACCTGCCACTAGGGGCAAGAGTGAGCACTGTTACCTTCAAGTAGGTTTCGGTTTTGTTAGGGTGTTGTGGACAGGGATGGTGGATGGGTGTAAGCAGCTGCCTCTGATTCCGAAGTTTGGAAGTTTGAGTACAGTGATAGAAAGTTATTGTTGTTTTAAGCCTATCCCTAACCTTAAAGGAAAAGTTCACCCATTTTGAATGTGAATTGTTTTTGTGCATCTCTGAGTGATTATCTATCGATTCCCTGGGTCATTTCATGTTTTCATGTGTGTCTGAGTTATTGGCGTTCAAGCAGGCAGAAATCCGTCTGGTAGGACGTAGCACCATGATAAAGTCTCTCTCACTACACTGGAAGTTAATAGGAAAATTACTTTTAGATCATGAAAACATCTATCATACATGTTAGATTTCAATACTGGCCAATGTCATAATGCGGGAGGATGTCTTCTCTCGAATGAGCCATCGATCATATTTTTGCGATATTCCTAACTCGAGAAATGTGTAATTTAACAGAGCCCATTTTTCCTATTTCTCTGCCTCTTTAGTCCCGGGTGAAGGAATGTATAACGCCCCACCCAGCAGACTGTCGACCAATCGCATTCACGTTGTCATGCTGCGTCAAGCAGTTGCTAAGATAATCATCACGCAATCCCTTCTCAAAGTCAGTGTATATGGAGCGAAACGTGCCTATTTTTCTCGAAAGTACGTAATGTCATGATTCCAAAGCTATACGATATTACAGCAGTGGAGGCTCCTCAGAGGAGGAAGGGGAGGACCATCCTTCTCAGTGAATTTCATAAAAATAAAAAGTTAAACATTTAAAAAGTAAACCTTTTAGATAAAACTATACAAAATATATTCACGTCAACAAATAGCTAGTTTCTGTCTTCCTCTGGATACACTGACTTCAATACAAAACCTAGGAGGCTCATGGTTCTCACCCCCTTCCATAAACTTACACAGTAATTATGACAACTTCCGGAGGACATCCTCCAACCTATCAGAGCTCTTGCAGCCTGAACGGACATGTTATCCACCATATCAAAGGATCAGAGAATGAATCTAGTACTGAAAGCATAAACTACAACTAGCTAGCACTGCATTTCTTAGAGAGAGAGAGAGAGAGAGAGAGAGAGAGAGAGAGAGAGAGAGAGCAAGAGAGAGAGTCATTTTTTAAACCTTCACTTTCACAGCTAGCAAATACAACTATGTAGCTAGTTTAGCATACACAAACAGAGGGATGCTATGTTATCTAGCTGGCTATGACTATCCAACACTGGAACTCTTCCAAGTCAAGGTAAGCTATGGGTTGTAATAATTTATTGCAACCGGGGCCTGCCGGTGTAACTGCTAAGCTGCTTACTGACTGTACACTGTACTGCATGATTGTAGCGCGTTTATTAACGCGTTAGTTCTTTTAGCTATGTTGACTATGACATTACTTTAGCTAATATGGTGACAACGATGTAGGCTGTGTGTAGTGGTTATGATATGAAGGTTTGTCTTGGAAAGGATTTTTCGCCTGGTCACAGACAGCTGATGTGTTGTGCATTGAAGTCCACAAGCGAAGGGAAAAGGTGAGAGGAGGAGAGTGCGTAGATGCAAGAAGGAATACAACAAGCTGTTTGTATGTGGCTATGAAAGTGAACTGTTTGCGTGTAATCAGGGGTGTATTCATTCGGCCGATTCTATTGGAAAACGTTTTATAAAAGGGAAGCAAACGGAACAAAACGGGGATAAACATACAGTGCATTCAGAAGATTTTCAGACCCCTTGACTTTTTCCACAGTTTGTTACGTTACAGCCCTATCCTAAAATATATTTTTTTTCCCTCATCAATCTACACACAAAACTCCATAATGACAAAGCAAACACAGGTTTTTATAAAAAATTGAAATATCACATTCACATAAGTATTCAGACTCTTTACTCAGTACTTTGTTGAAGTACCTTTGGCAGCGATTACAGCCTCGAGTCTTCTTGGGTATGATGCCATAAGCTTGGCACACCTGTATTTGGGGAGTTTCTCCCATTCTTCTCTGCAGATCCTCTCAGGCTCTGTCAGGTTGGATGGGGAGCGTCGCTGCACAGCTATTTTCAGGTCTCTCCAGAGATGTTTGATCGGGTTCAAGTCCGCCCCCTGACTTTGAGAAGCTACGGCACGACATGCATCAGGCACACCCATCTCATTAGTGGTGGTGAGATGAGATACATTATCAGACTTATTTTAATTGACTGTCGTAGCCCCACATTAAAAAAATGTGATGGTGAGTTGAGAAGACAGTCAGAAATACTGTTAGAATATTTTTCAATGGACTGCCATAGCCCCAAATACAAAGTAAACATTGGCTGTTAATTACATCATTTTTTTCACATGCTTGGGGTCGCGAAAATGTTCAATTATCAAAATGGGGTAGTGGGCCAAAAATGTTTGGGAACACCTGCCTTAACCATTCGGCATTAATGCCTAACAGTAAGATTTTGGAGTTAATGCCTTAACTTAACCTTAAACACTTCTAAATTTGACATTTGCAACAACTTCGAAATTTGACGTTTGAGAAACATGAATGAACGTCTAATTCTGAAGTGAGACTGTGAGAGCTAGTTGCACACACGCACACACGCACACACACTGTATTCTTCTCTGTTTCACCCACACTGTCTTTATTTAATGCATAATGAATTTAACTCTGTTGCTTTCACTCTCTCTCTTCTTTTCTCTCTCTCCCTCTCTCTTACTCAATTGCTTTGTAAAAACAGAGAAATAAAAAGCAGCCAGATGGCAGCTCAGACCTAATATAAAATCAATACGCTCCCTCCAAGAGAGAAAAACGAGAAGGATGAATGCACTCTCTCTCCCTCCCTCTCTCACCCTCCCTCTCTCTCTCTTGCTTGCACGCACAAATGTACACGCGCACACATACGCACACACACTTCACTGATCATCTCCAGCCCTGAGCAGGAGTAGGCCCAGCCCACCTAACTTCTCAATCTACTATTCCATTAGGCATCCCTAGGGAGCGGGAGAGGAGCCTAAGTGTGCGTGTTTGTGTGTGTGACAGGGGGCAGTCGCCTGGAATTTAAGGACTTCTCAGGACACAAATTGAGAGAGAGAGGGAGGAGGGCAAGGTAGAGATATTCTTTGAAGAAGGAGAGGAGTGAGGGCCATTGAGATGTCATTAGGCTAATGATAATTAGCAGGGTGAATAAGCAGAGAGAGAAAGGGGGCGGGGATGTAGGCAGGGGAGAGGTAATGGGGGATGATTTGCGACCTGTTTTGTTGACTGACAGCTGAATCTGAACGGGAAAGATTGTTTTAAATTGTCTTTATTCCTGTGTTTTTGACTCTGGTGTATGTTTGTTAGTTCTTATGAGTTTGTGTGTTCATGTATTACTCCTGTTTGTCATTGTGTATTGACATTGTGTGTTTATACACTAGTGTGCAGTCTTGTTTTCCCAGTATGTGTGTGTGCGTGTGCATATGTGTGTGGGTCCAGCTCCCTCCACTCTGTCTGTAGGAGCAGTGCAACCTGTCCCCTGGTGCCTGGGCCTGCTGGGTGTGTGACAGATAGCCTGGGGAGAGAGGATACGCCAGGCTGTTTAGGTGATAATTAAGGAGGTTTTATCTTAATTTGAGCTGTTACTCTCCATCCTCTCCTGTGATTTATGAGTCAATGGCCAGGCCCCGCTCCTCTGCTCTTCCCCTTAGCACTTGGGACAAGACAAAGAGACATGCTCCCTCTGTACACACTATCACAAACAGTCACACATGTGTGCAGGGAAACACAAAACACACGTGCCTATGGGTACAAACACACACGTACACAAATAAATACATAGACAGACCACAAAGTCATACAGATAGCTTACACTAAAACACATTTCAGTGCACACCCATCAAACAAACAAATTAAACCATATTTTGCAGCTAGCACATCAGCAATTCTATGGTAAGGTCAAGCTGAGCATGAAAAAACGAAATAGCTTTTTTCCGAATTAAACTACTTTCATATTTACCTTGAATGTGTGTATTTTGAAGTAAAGACTACATTTGACCTTTATATTTGCTAAATTGAATGTAATTGTTACTACAAAGTAGGATACAACGTCTCAAAATAACTATTTTCAGTCAACCAGATTTCATAGCTTTCGGCAATGGCTCACAGAACTTGTTTTGGTAGTCACACCTGTCCCCCTGTGTTTCTGACCAAGTCTGAAGGTTAATGAAACAATATCAAACACATTTTTATCCATTGAGTGCTAGTACAGAATTCTACAATCTAGTAAGGATAGAACGCTGATTTGGACAGGCAGTGTCACATCTGTAACGTTTTTGAGGAAAGGTTGATATTGTGGACATGTTTCGAGTATGATTGTAATCAAACTTTCTGTGCAAAGCTAACTTTCATCAAAGGCATAAGTGATGTATAACTGGTTTCCTTTCTCTCTTTGTCAGTACTCGTTCTAAGCGTAACGGATGTGATTGTTACGGACGCTTCATAACATGATCAATGACTTACTAGTCAGCACCACTGCATAACGCGACCATGATAAAATGTTCATGCCCTTCCTACGGCTTCCGAAGTGTGTTTATGTTAGCAAACAAGCTATCTTTTTCGGGTGTACTTCTCATATGAACTGCAATCATGTGTTGTTCTGCTAACTGGAGCATTGCATGTGATCACATGGCATAATAAAGGTCTTAAATTCATAAACATAATTAAGGTCGTAAAAATCCATAAGAAACTTTTACCGGTCATGTGGAGTTTGTTTACTTCCTTGAGTAAGTATGGATAACCCGCCAGTGACAATATTGGTCCATGTCTGTGTAGTCTGCCCTGTGCGTGCTTGTGAACTGCAGCTGTCAAGCCTGAGGTGATTTACGATCTGATAAGAAAATTCTATGAAAGTTCAAAACATGTGCCACAGGTAGGTTATAATTCAATGTAACGTCTTTTTTTTTTTTTGGCCATTTCATGTAACGAAAATTAAGAAGTGTAACCCTGCATAGGAAAGACATCAAGATATAGTACAGATGATAAAGGATGAGTTAGGAATGAGTCCAGATAGCTCAAATTAACAAGGGAAGGAAATGGGTGTATCAATCCTTGAGTCTAGGGTTAGAGGTACACACTGAGTTTACAAAACATTAAGAACACCTGCTCTTTCCATGACAAGCACTGACTAGGTGAATCCAGCTGAAATCCATGTTCCGTTGTTGATGTCACTTGTTAAATCCACTTAACATTTGTGTAGATGAAGGGGAGGAGACAGGTTAAAGAATGATTTTGAAGCCTAGAGAGAATTGAGACATTTTGAGATTGAAGTGCCTTTGAACGGGGTATGGTAGTAGGTGCCAGGCGCACCGATTTGTGTCAAGAACTGCAACGCTGCTGGGTTTTTCACGCTAAACCGTTTCCCGTGTGTATCAAGAATGATCAACCATCTAAAGGACATTCAGCCAACTTGACACAACTGTGGGAAGCATTGGAGTCAACATGGGCCAGCATCCCTGTGGAACGCTTATGACACCTTGTTGAGTCCATGCCCAGACTAATTGAGGCTGTTCTGAGGGCAAACGGGTTTTTGTATACTCGGTGTACAGTGTATTCGGAAAGTATTCAGACCCCTTGACTTTTTCCGCATTTTGTTACGTTACAGCCTTATGAGAAAATTAATAAAATTAAAATAAAATCTCGTCAATCTACATACAATACCCCATAACGGCTACACAAAAACAGGTTTTCAGACATTTTTGCAAATTGATAAAGAAAACCCCCCCTGAAAAATCACATTTACATAAGTATTCAGACCCTTTACTCAGTACTTTGTTGAAGCACCTTTGGCAGCGATTACAGCCTTGAGTCTTCTTGGGTATGACGCTACAAGCTTGGAACACCTGTATTTGGGGAGTTTCTCCCATTCTTCTCTGCAGATCCTCTCAAGCTCTGTCAGGTTGGATGGGGAGCGTCGCTGCACAGCTATTTTCAGGTCTATCCAGAGATGTTTGATGGGTTCAAGTCTGGGCTCTGGCTGGGCCACTCAAGGACATTCAGAGACTTGTCCCGAAGCATCTCTTTCGTTGTCTTGGCTGTATGCTTAGGGTCATTGTCCTGTTGGAAGGTGAACCTTCGCCCCAGTCTGAGGACCTGAAATCTCTAGAGCAGGTTTTCATCAAGGATCTCTCAAATCAAATCAAATTTTATTAGTCACATACACATATTTAGCAGATGTTATTGTGGGTGTAGCGAAATGCTTGTGTTCCTAGCTCCAACAGTGCAGTAATATCTAACAATTCATAGCAATACACACAAATCTAAAGTAAAAGAATATAGTTAAGAAATATATAAATATTAGGACGAGCAATGTCGGAGTGGAATTCACTAAAATACAGTAGAATAGAATACATGTAAATATTATTAAAGTGACTAGTGTTCCATTATTAAAGTGACCAGTGATCCCATGTCTATGCATAAAGGGCAGCACCCTCTAAGGTGCAGGGTTGAGTAACCGGGTGGTAGCCGGATGCTGTATTTGTCCTGGAGTGCAAGTAGTTTGCCCCCAGTGATGTGTTGGGCAGACCGCACCACCCTCTGGAGAGCCCTGCGGTTGTGGGCAGTGCAGTTGCCGTACCAGGTGGTGATACAGCCCGACAGGATGCTCTCAATTGTGCATCTGTAAAAGTTTGTGAGAGTCTCAGGGGCCAAGCCAAATTTCTTCAGACTCCTGAGGTTGAAGAGACGCTGTTGCGCCTTCTTCACCACACTGTCTGTGTGGGTGGACCATTTCAGATCGTCGGTGATGTGTACGCCGAGGAACTTGAAGCTTTTCACCTTCTCTACTGTGGTCATGTCGATGTGGATGGGGGAGTGCTCTCTCTGCTGTTTCCTGAAGTCTACGATCAGCTCCTTCATTTTGTTGAACTTGAGGGAGAGGTTATTTTCCTGGCACCACTCCGCAAGGGCCCTCACCTCCTCCCTGTAGGCTGTCTCAGAATTGTTGCTAGTCAGGCCTACAACTGTTGTGTCATCTGCGAACTTGATGATTGGGTTGGAGGCATGCGTGGCCACACAGTCATGGGTGAACAGGGAGTACAGGAGGGGGCTGACCACGCACACTTGTCTGTCCCCTGTGTTGAGAATCAGCGAAGTTGAGGTGTTGTTTGCTACCTTCTCCACCTGGGGGGCGGCTCGTCAGGAAGTCCAGGACCCAGTTGCACAGGGCGGGGTTCAGACCCAGGGCCCCGGGCTTACTGATGAGCTTGGAGGGTACTATGGTGTTGAAGGCTGAGCTGTAGTCAATGAACAGCATCCCATTCTTGTCCAGATGGAATAGGGCAGTGTGCAGTGCGATGGCGATTGCATCGTCTGTGGATCTATTGGGGCGGTATGTAAATAGAAGTGGGTCTAGGTGTCAGGTAAGGTAGAGGTGATATGATCCTTGACTAGTCTCTCAAAGCACTTCATGATGACAGAAGTGAGTGTTACGGGGTGATAGTCATTTAGTTCAGTTACCTTTGCTTTCTTGGGTACAGGAACAATGGTGGACATCTTGAAGCAAGTGGGGACAGCAGACTGGGATAGGGATTGATTGAATATGTCCGTAAACACACCAGCCAGCTGGTCTGCGCATGCTCTGAGGACGCATCTAGGGATTCCGTCTGGGCCGGCAGCCTTTCAAGGGTTAACACGTTTAAATGTCTTACTCACGTCGGCCACGGAGAATGAGAGCCCACAGTCCTTGGGAGCGGGCCACGTCGGTGGCACTGTGTTATCCTCAAAGCGGACAAAGAAGGTGTTTATCTTGTCCGGGAGCAAGACGTCAGTGTCTGCGACGTGGTTGGTTTTCCCTTTGTAATCCGTGATTGTCTGTAGACCCTGCCACGTACGTCTCGTGTCTGATCTCTCTGTACATCTTTCCCTCGATCCTGACTAGTCTCCCAGTCCCAGCTTGCTGAAAAACATCCCCACAGCATGATGCTACCACCGCCATGTTTCACCATAGGGATGGTGCCAGGTTTCCTCCGTACGTGACGTTCAGGTCAAAGTGTTTAATCTTGGTTTCATCAAATCATATCAAATTGTATTTGTCACATACGCCGAATACAACAGGTTACTCCAAACGAGCTGTTATGTGCCTTTTACTGAGGAGTGGCTTCCGTCTAGCCACTCTACCATAAAGGCCTGATTGGTGGAGTGCTGCAGAGATGGTTGTCTTTCTGGAAGGCTCTCCTATCTCCACAGAGGACCTCTGGAGCGCTGTCAAAGTGACTGTCAGGTTCTTGGTCACCACCCTGACCAAGGTCCTTCTCCCCCGATTGCTCAGTTTGGCCGGGTGGCCAGCTCTAGGAAGAGTCTTGGTGGTTCCAAACTTCTTCCATTTAAGAAGGATGGAGGCCAATGTGTTCTTGGGGACCTTCAATGCTGCAGACATTTTTGGTACCCTTCCCCAGATCTGTGCCTCGACACAATCCTGTCTCGGAGCTCTACGGACAATTCCTTCAACCTCATGGGTTGGTTTTTGCTCTGACATGCCCTGTGAACTCTGGGACCTTATATAGACAGGTGTGTGCCTTTCCAAATCATGTCCAATCAATTGAATTTACCACAGGTGGACTCCAAATAAGTTGTAGAAACAGGATGCACCTGAGCTCAATTTCGAGTCTTATAGCAAAGGGTCTGAATACTTATGTAAATAAGTAAATAATAATATCTAAAAACTGTTTTCGCTTTGTCATTATGGGGTATTGTGTGTAGATTGATGAGGAACATTAAAAAATATATATATTTTATAATAAGACTATAACGTACTAAAATGTGGAAAAGGTAAAGGGGTCGCAATACTTTACGAATGCAGTTTGTGGGACTGGTAACAGATAATGCTGTTGAAATTCAGCTCTTGAGGAGAAACGACCACACAGGATGTGTGTACATCTTGCCAGCCAAGGACGTCAATGCTTGGGTGGCTGCAGGTCAAGTTGTCAAGTCCCTGTGTCCTTTAGTGGACAACGGGGAGGAGGTACCATTTCATAGAGCCTGTACTGTCAGATTAAGGGTGTGAGATTAACACAAAGCAGGAGCTCATAAAAAAAAAATTGAATTGAGTTTGAGTTTTTGTATGTTTATTGTGTTACTAAGTAGGTGATTGATAATACCATTTAATATTTTAAATAAAACATCTGTCATTAATGATCTAGAATGAAATGTTCCTCTAGTGTTATTATGAAAGTGCAAATATTTCTGTAATTGTTGAGGTATGCAGCACTCTAATTCACACTGAAAATAGAGATTTTCAAATAGAGAATTCTAAATGCATTTTTTTTATGGTTGGTTAAGGCGGGACCACTTTGATAGCCTACGCAATAACTATTCAAGATACTGATGATTTCTTGGTTCTTTGAGGTACACTGCATTTTCAGATGACAACAACAGTATTATTATGAAGTTTGGTGAAGAAATATTTAATATACTATAAACACTCATTTTTCACAGCGTCACATCCATTACAGTACCATTTTATTTTATTGTGTAGCCAAGCCTTGCTTTCAAAGTGGTTATTCATATTTTACCCTAAGACTTTGAGATTCACAGAATTTTGCTCCCAAATATATCTGTCCAGTTTTGTTGTCCCGTTACTGGTATTACTTAGAATGTTGCAATTTTCTCTCTACATCTAACAGCATGTTGCTTCCGTCCCTCTCCTCGCCCCTACCTGGGCTCGAACCAGGGACCCTCTGCACACATCGACAACAGTCACCCTTGAAGCACTGTTACCCATCAATCCACAATAGCCATGGCCCTTGTAGAGGGAAACAACTACTTCAAGGTCTGAAACGCTATTAGCACCCCACTAACTAGCTAGCCATTTCACACCGGTTACATACACTTCCCCTATATGGTTCTACAAATATACATTTAATTTTAATTTATGCTTGATAAGGTAATTCTGTGAGGCATTTTGTTTCTTATTTTGTGTGCAAATGTCACGTCCATAACACTGGATTTGCCCACCTATAGCTTTTCATTATGTTTTTGATCTACAGTATTCAGGCCTTATGGTAATGAATCACCCAGGCATGCATGCATGCATGCAGGCAGGCAGGCAGGCAGGCAGGCAGGCAGGCAGGCAGGCAGAGACTGCAGCGCAGCATTAACCTCTTGCTGACTGGCCCAGGAGACACAAAGGAGAGAGGGATTGGGTTCCAGCGAGGTGGAGTGACCGCAGGCAAGAGTTAACTCCATCTTCAGCTGAGTGAGGTACTGGGAGGGGGAGGCAGGCGGGGGGAGGGATGGGAAAACAATGCAGGCCAGTGTTCTCCACCTATCACCCCCCAGGGTCACAGAGGAGAAGACATGCTAGTGCAACTTCATCTCCCACAGTCTCCTCTGACATAAGGCAAGGGGATTTCTGCTCTGGTTTGGCGGTTGTTTTAACACAGAGCCACGGCTCAATTGGCCAGGCCTGTTTCAAGGTCTGCCTTTATAATCCTACAGGTATTTGGCTGGAGGGGGAGAATCTTCACACCTCAGTCTGTGGAAGGTAGTGTGGGTGTGGGTGTGGGCGGAGACGGAGAGAGTGGGTGTGGAGGGAAGCAGGAGCTAGGTGAAGACATACGTCAGAGAAACTCTCTTACTCACTCTGCTTATGCCTCTGCTCTTTGTACCTCTCGGTTCCTGCTCATCTGCATACAGGGGATGTTTCTACCACAATGCTGCTCAGGGTGGGGAGCAGGACAGAAGTTACTGCAAGACCCAGGAGTAAAGCATGCTCTTTAGTCATCCACTCAGGTCAATTGATTGAAAGTATATCAGCATGAAACTAAATGAATGTTGCAAAAACACCCAGTTTCACATGCATTAGGGTTTCTGTGTGTGTGTGTGTGTGTGAGTGTGTGTGTGTTTGATGAGCTCTAGAAAAGGGATAAGTGTTACACTGCTGGAAGTTCCCACATTGACCCTTGACCTCTGGGAGTCAGGGAACTGTTTGTGTTTCCAGAGGGCCACGGGGGAAACAGGGTTCCAGCCAAAGGCATGACCCACTCTGAAACTTCATCCCTGCCTCCCTCCCTCCCTCCATGCTCTTAACTTTCACCCCTGACCCCGTCACACCCTCCTCGGGGCTCCAGCAACAACAAAAGCAGGAGATTAGGGAAATCTAGGGCCCATGTGAGGATTACTGTAGGCCTTTTCATCTTCGTTTGTGTGCAGAGTTGACACAGTGTGTTTGTAGTGGTTCAACTTAATCTGTGGCCGTGGTTTGCATTTAGTTTAGTTTATGTACACATGTTAACTTTGTTTAGAGTACCCAGGTCAGCACCAATAGTGACAAAGATACTTGTAAAATATTGACTCTGATGTAATGCTATGAGAGTAAGTTTACTTCAAGCCTGTAGTTTTAAAGTCCCCCCTGAGAAATAGGATTAATCCACACAGAAGAGGAGCTGCTACTGTCTGTGAACCCAGCTGCCTGTCCCCTAGGAGCAGTGTGCTCTCTCTCTCTCCTTCTCTCCATACAACTGGACGAGCTCCGTTCCAGACTACCCTATCAACGTGATCTGAAGAACTGTAATATCCCATGTTTCACAGAGTCGTGGCTGAACAAGGACATGGAAAATATAAATCTAGCTGGTTTTTCTATACGTCAGCAGGACAGAACGACAACATCGAGGAAACTCGGGGGGGGGGGGTAGGGTGTGCCCAATGTTCCCTCTAAACTGAGTATGTGCGCAGAGAAGCACAAGATTGAACTTCACTCAATTATCTAGAGTTTTCCACGTTAGTTAACACTGTCAATGTTTCTCTTTACTGTGGGAATTGTGATCGAATCAGCACAATATTAGCCACTTTCAATGCAACATACTGAAACAAAACGAACTATGCAAGACTTAGCATGCAAAACTAACTGTACAAGAGATTTTGTTGTAGGCAGAACGCACCGGAGAATGATTCTACTGCATTGACAGGCAGACTCAGGCACATGCTCTTCACTGGCAGACTCAGGCACATGCTCTTCACGGTGCGCCATAGCCAATCAGAGCTGCAGTAGGCCTATATGCAAATAGACCATTGCCATTTATGGATCTGTGCCATTCACTTTGAACTGGACTGTTTTTACAGTATCAGCAGTGGTGTGTAGATGTCTTGGTTTTGAGATCAAATCGAGAGCTACATGTAGCGACGTGTGCACATCTGTTCATATCCTTCGCTAGTTAGTGAGTTATTAGCTCAGTTATAGATCATTTGTAGTCAGCAATGGGGGAGTGATTGCTTCCTACAAGGGTACAAAACGTGTGCATTTCTAGACATCTTTGAAAAGCGAGTCAGGTAAATAACTTTTTTTGTCATAAAGCGGCAATGTTCTATTTTGAGACAGGCTTGAATAAGCTAAGTAGCCAATAGGCAGAGGGTAGCATCATTTGTCTGATTGTAATAATGGTATGGTAATAATGAGTAATTTCTCCATTGTTTTTGATGGTAAGCCACTCGGGTAGGCCTACATTATGATCAAATAGCCCCATAGTTTTAACAATGGTCAAGTAGGCTAACTCAAAAGGGTTCAGCCTCAATGTTCACAGTAAAAGTACGCCGGAAGTTGCACAGAATTTTCACAACGTTCAAGTTTGTGCTCAGCAGACCTGACATTTTCTCAGTGATGAAAACATTTAAGGGAACATTGGGTGTGTCTCTTTATTAACAACAGCTGGTGCGCAATCTCTGATATTAAAGAAATCTATAGGTTCTGCTAGCCTGAGTTTTTATTTGATTGAATTTTAAAACATACAAATCTACCTGCAGTGAAGCCGCTCAAAAGGTATATTACATTCAGTCATCCAGCAGACACTCCCATCCAGAGCAACCCACAAGAGAAACCAGTTTCGAATACCTCATGTAAAGCTGTAGACCATACTATTTACCAAGAGAGTTTTCATCTATATTTTTCGTAGCTGTCTATTTACCACCACAAACTGATGCTGACACTAAGACCACACTCAATGAGCTGTATAGCGCCATAAGCAAACAGGAAAACGCTCATCCAGAGGCGACGCTCATAGTGGCTGGTGATTTTAATGCAGGAAAACTGAAATCCGTCAATCCTGTGCAACTAGAGGTGAAAAAACTCTAGATCACCTTCACTCCACACACAGAGATGCATACAAAGCTCTCTCTTGTCTTCCATTTGGCAAATCTGAGCATAACTCTGTCCTCCTGATTCCTGCTCAAACAGGAAGTACCAGTGACGTGCTCAATACGGAAGTGGTCCACTGAAGCGGATGCTAAGCTACAGGAATTTTTTGCTAGCACAGACTGGAATATGTTCCAGAATTCATCCGATGGCATTGAGGAGTTTACCACAGCGGCTTCTTTAATAAGTGCATCAACGATGTTGTCCCCACAGTGACCGTGCATACATATCCCAACCAGAAGCCATGGATTACAGGCAACAACCACACTGAGCTAAAGTCTAGAGCTGATGCTTACAAGGAGCGGGACAATAATCCGGACACGAAATCCCGCTACTCCCACCAACAAACCATCAAACAGGCAACGTTTCAATACAGGAATGAAATTGAATCCTAATATTCTGGCTCTGACGCTTGTCAGATGTGGATGGGGCTTGCAAACTATTACGGATTACTAAGGGAAATCCAACCGCGAGCTGCCCAGTGATGCAAGCCTACCAGACGAGCTAAATGTCTTCTATGCTCGCTTCGAGGCAAGCAACATTGAACCATGTATGAGAGCACCAGCTGTTCCGGAAGACTGTGTGATCCCGCTCTCCGTAGCCGATGTGAGTAAGACTTTTCAACAGATTAACATTCACAATGCCGCAGGGCCAGATGGATAACCAGGATGCGTTCTCAGAGCATGCGCTGACCAACTGGCAATGGTCTGCATTGATATTTTCAACCTCTACCTGACCCAGTCTGTAATACTTGTAATATTTATTTGAACCTACAGAGACATCAAACCTAGACTGGAAGAGGAGAAACAGCACAGGAAGTCAGTGGAGTAAGTGACACACAGGACAGTCTGGTCACAGGGCACAGCAGGAAGTGGTCATTGAGCGACGCCACAAGAGTGCAAAACTTCACAGTGATGTTTATGGAAGGTTATATGCTAGCTGTGATGATGCACAGGCGATACAAAGCTGCTTTACAATACACAGGGCTGGAACTAAAGATGATTGGTCCCTGTTGAAGACAGACATTGGGCTCAGTTCAATCAAACCCAGAAACCAAAAAATTACAATTTTTACACCACAAGAAGAAATTGAGTTATTGACAAAGCCCTTTTCTGTTCAATGTTCTCTACCTATATAGTACTCTAAATAACCCAATTAATGTTAATAAGTTCAAAAGAATAGAAGAGAAACATTGTGGAATTAAGAACAACATTCAAACCAATGAGGGTTCAGAACTTTAAAGCCACTTATCTCAGAATCATCTTTTTGTAGACAGAACCTTATAGTCCCAAGTTTATTCCGTGTGAATTTAAGAAGGCATGTATGAACATGTATTTATACATAGTTACTCTAAGTTATTGCTTTTACAGGAGGAATGTTGTTCTTAATTCCACAACCCAGTTACAGATTTTGATTGAATTGTGCCCAGTTCTTCTCAACTGTATGGTTCAAGCATTAGGCCAGCTTGTTTTTTGGGTAAACTTAAAAACTTCAGCAGGCAGTCAAATATAATGTTTTCATCCTTACAAACCTGTATCTACATTTTATGGTCAAATTCCTATTCCATCCATTTCTCCCCCCTCCCCCTCTCTCTCTCTTTCCTCCCCTTTCCCTCTGTGTACAGCCCTTGAATCGCCTTGGCTCAGAGATTCTGGCAGCGAGTCAAGACTGTGTGCTGGACTCTCCAGAAGCACGTCTGTTAACCGTTAAGCCGTTTAGCTCCTAATACCGACAACCAACTCTTTCTGTGCTGGCCCTGGGCACAGGCCACGGTAAGCGGCCCTCGAGAGAGGTCAGACAGCTCTATAATCTGATTCTACCCGTCTGCCCTCTGCTCCAACACACACAACAGCAGGTTGGGCTCCTCGCTCTGCTCTGCAGGAGTCTAAGTGGGACACTGGGACACATATGCTCCGTAGTGACACTGGGCCATTCATGAAAGGAGCTCAGGCTCCAAATGATCTCATAATGTGTAAATCACTTAATGGTGTGGGTGGTGTGTAAGTGTAGACGTGTGTGTCTGCTGGTGAATGTATGTTATGTGTGCATGCGTAGCCTGTGTTTTGTGTGTGAAGCGATGTGTGTTTATGAAGTGTGAGCTGAGCAGTTTAATTTGACACAGCCTGGTGAGTGTGCAGAGTGTGCAGAGATGTGTGCTGTCACCACCCCCTCCACCCCCGCTCTCCCACCCACGTCCCCTGCTCCTGCACCCCACACTGGGGCTAATTTTAGAGTCTCTGCCTGTGGAGCATCTTTCCCCTGGATGTGCTCTGCCAAGTGCTGTTCCGCTCCTCCAGGGCATGTGACTGTGGCTCTAGGGGCTGAGACAGGGTAACTCACTGTTCCAAGCACCTAAACTCTACCAAGGGGCTGAGACAGGGGGTAACTCACCGTTCCATGCACCTAAACTCTACCAAGGTGTCATGGAAACAGGAGTTTACCCCTCTGGTGAATGCCTGTCTCTCCTTTTCTCTGTTTTCTGCCTTTTATTTCCCCCTCCCTCTCTGTTCACTGAAATGTGTGTTGCTCTCCACTCGACAGCGTGAGCTGTGATGTGATTGGCTTCGCTGGGTCCCTGGGGGTCTATTAGAATTAGCAATTAGAGGTAATGCTTAAATCATTGTGGGACCTGAGTTCAGTCTGGAGAAATTTCTGCTTTTAGTCACTGAGATGGCACAACCCCTTTTAAGTGCTTATTTCACCCTCACTGATCCTGCTTTCACTTTTCCCACATTGTCAAACAGGAAGGTGGCAAGCTACTGTGGCTTACAGTAGGGCAGACGTCCCCTTCCACAGGCCTGATGGACACTCTTCAGGGGGCATCTTATTATGCTTTCTGAAGTTACTCATCCTTACTCAACCCTGTAATTCACTCCTCTCTGTGCTCCTCTTGAGCTTGGTGTATTAGTCAGACAGAGAGCGAGATAGAGAGAGAGGGGCTGGTTAAACGGTCAGTAATGTTTTGTCTTTTACCTTTTGATTAAAATAGGAAAGGTCTGAACTTTCTCATCGCAAAAAAACCACCACAAGAAGTATGAAAAAACGAAAAGACTTGGTAATGTCTCATTTTGTTGTGTCCTCTTGGGTTTGTTTCTTGTTGTTGTTTTTGCCGTGGCTTGTGGGGCCAGAATGTAGCATGTATGCGTTCACTGAGCTGCTCTAACAAGCCTACTGGGGCGTGTGCTGAGATATCTGGGGGACACGAATCGGACCTGGCCAAGGGCATGAAACAGAACGGGAGATCAAGAGAGGCACTGACATCACACACTTTCACTTCTGCTTTTTCCTCTCCTCTTCTCTGTGGATTTTTCCCCCTTTCTTCCCTCACTGCCTTTGTACAGAGCTTGGGCTTGGGTTGTTAAAATGAATCTCTGTGTATACAGAGTGAAGAGGACAGTTGTTTCTATTGTGTCGGCTGTGCAGAGTGGCAGCAGGTCTGGCTGGGCTGTGTTTTATGTTATTTGGAGAGAGCAGGGATGTGATTCATCATGTGGCGGTCAGAGGGACTCAACAGGCATAACCACAGACAGCCACACCAAACCTTCTGAGAGCCTGGGCTGGCCTCTCTCTCAACACACAGCATCACTACAGCTAAACCCACCAGGGAAGCAATGGAGGGTGCGTGTGATTACATGTGTTGTAGTCTGTGTGTGTGTTAGAGTGTGTGTTTGTGCATGTGCATGTGCATGCTATCCTGTTTGTGCGTGCATGTATGTTTGAGGAGAACAAAATGTTGAAGTGAATGAGGGGAAAAAAGCTTGTTGTCCTTCTTTTTTTATATATTTTTTTATTCTGCCTTGCCTGTGGGGAAACTTTCCAGTTGTGGCTCTGGCCTGAGGTTCCTTATTTGTGCTCATGTCAGACTCAGTTCCTACATTCTGGGAGAGAGGGATCGGATGGAAGAGAAAGAGGGAAAGAGAGAGGACAGGAGATAGAGCAGGCGAACTCCTCCCATTCTTGCTCTCCTTCTTGCTCTTTCTCCAATCCCTATCTCACTCTCTCCTGCCCCCTCTCTCTCTCCTTTCCTCCCTTTCTTCCTCCCTCTATCGCTCCTGCTGTCTCACTCCATTCAGCTCCATACCAAACAAAAACATATAAACAAACGTAATTATCTAATGACACTGGGCCGGCCATTGGGTGGTCCTAATTAAGGTTTACTGGCTGCCTGGTGTCAGAGAGCTCTCTAGCAGAGTTTAATAATGCCTAGTGGGAGCCACTGAGCCCCACCCCTCCCCTCACCCTTCCCTCCCCTTACCCCCCTTTAAAGAGGATGTAGACCTGGTTGTGTAAAGATAGTACACTCATCATACCTTATGGCATGGATGCATTGCCTTGCTTTTCCACAACTGAGAATGCCCTGTTGTGCAATCTGTTTACTATATTCCTGGAAATGAATCTTCAATCCAATCATGAATTATTTTTTTTATTTTTATTATTTTTATTTTTTTATCACGCCACAACCTGACCCAAACCACCAGCTGTAATATGATAATAAAACACCTCTGCCGTGAAATGCATTACAGCCTGATGAGTGTTCTGTGGAGGTTCTGTCCAAACACATTGGATCCAGAAGATCCTGTAAAGACACATCCACTCTGAGAACGGGGACTATGGGTTTCTCCACAGGGAAGTGTGGTGCGTAGCCAACGAAGGGTTAATGTCTGTACGTGACGCACTGTCTCGAAGAGGGAAACTCTAACAGGAAAAACAGTCTAAAAAAGGTCCCTGTGCAGCCCAGGCCCAAGGTACGTTTTCTTTGGCCCTCTCCTCACATTTTTGCACTTGTTTTTCCAATTTGCTTAACTACAATTCAATGGTTTTCTGATTTGGTGATTGCAGAGGGGTTCCTATTTTTATTCCGGTGGTGGAATCCTCGTCTTTTATTGCCATTGTGGGACTAATTCTGTTTTTTGCCGGTTTCTGGCGCGTCCCTGTTGCCTGCCCCTGGCCCCAATCATCCTCTGTGTCCCCCCAGCTCACACATCCACTCCTCTTTCTGGGCAGCAACACTCTATAAGAGTTTGTACTGGAGCTTAGAGCTTTATGCTTTATGGTGATATAACCGTATAGTGCGTGACCCAAACACTCACTGTGTGTGTGTGAATGTAAATGGGGTCAGTTGGGAGGGTGGACAGAGCAGTGACAGGGCTTCATATGTTAATATGCTGCACATGTGGCTCTGGCATTGGAGGGCTGTGGGGGTCAGAGTGACCCCCCACCCATTCCCACCCCATCCCATTCATCCCCTCTGAATGTGGCTCTCCATTCACACTGATTTCACAGAGGAGGAGGGAGGGAGGGAGGGAGGGAGGGAGGGAGGGAGGAGGAGGAGGAGGAGGAGGAGGAGGAGGAGGAGGAGGAGGAGGAGGAAGAGGAGGGGGACGGTGGCCTCAGGGTGAGAGAGAGAGGTGGTCTTTCTCTCATTCCTGGCTCAGAGAGAAGGAAAAACAATTGGTGTGCAAATGTCTCTCTCTCCTTAATTCCAGGAGGAACCGTCCCCCTCCCTCCCTTCTGGAGTCTCTGGATGTGAAGGGAGAAGAGCAGAGAGAGAGATGGTCTGTGGGATTCTGTGTGTGTGTGTGTGTTAGAACAGGGCTTAGAAGAGTTTATATGTGTGTGTGTGTGTGTGTGTGTTGGCTGGCCTGTCAAAGGAGTGCGGCCCCCAGTGTCCTCTGAAATGTTCATAGGTCAGTCGTGACAATGGGCACTTTGATAGAGAAGCTGTGGAGATGTAAATCAGCAAATGGAGCGAGACAAAACAACTGTCCTCCCACCAGCCCCCCAACCACCTCAAAAAAGAGGAGAATTTAGTTTTGAAAGAGAGAGAAAGAGCAGGACACTCCTGTTGCCGCTCTTTAAAAGAGAGAGAGAGTGTGTGTGAAATAAGGGGAGATGGTGTCCCTTTCAGAGTTGAGTTTTTTTGTGTGGTAGTGGGGGTGCAGTGAGGGAAGGAACTATTTCAGTCAGTCTGTTTCATTCTTGGGAAAGCATCTTCTCTATTGCCTGGCACCTGGAATGGGTCTCTGGGAAGCGGGACAATGACTGCGGGGTTAGCAGGTCATAGGACTATGGTCGTCCCTGGCTGCAGACTGAGACACGCTCTGGGCCTCTCCTAATCCCATCGCTACGTTACCACCAGGCATCCCAGGGGATGAAAAGTCCCTGTGGAGAAGCAAGGCGGGAAAGTGTCCAGCAGCAGAGAGACTTAGCATGCCCCAGTTTAGGACATGGAAATGGCTAGTGGATTACAGATAGTGTTGACGTTGTGGCTGAGAAAGGCTGAGTTTCACAGATTGTGATCGCTGCAGTCAGAGCTGCTGTAACGTTCGTCGTCGGAATGAGACCAAAGCGCAGCGTGGAAAGTGTTCATGATTTAATGTTCACAAAAAACACTCAAACAAAATGACAAAAGGAGAAAACGAAAGTGCACAGTTCTGTCAGGGAAACAACCTAAACAGAAAACAACACCCCACAAAACCCAAACGGAAAATGACAACTTATATATGATCCCCAATCAGAGACAACGATAGACAGCTGCCTCTGATTGGGAACCACACACGGCAAAACAAGAAAGAAATAGAAAACATAGATTTTCCCACCCGAGTCACACCCTGACCTAACCAAACATAGAGAATAAATAAGGATCTCTAAGGTCAGGGCGTGACAGCTGCTGAGTTGAAACAGTGATAATCCAATGAAGACACAGTGTAACACATTAAAGACAGAACAAACACATGCTCCACTTAAAAAACAAAAAATACCACAACTAATGGTTACGCAGTTCTCATACCCTGAGGGAAGGGGAGGATGGAATTTACCCAATTTCCGAGGAGGGAAGACAAATTGCTTGTACATGTATTGATATGCTGGTTGAGGGCATGAATGGGCTTGAGGAAGGCCCAGGAACGGGGCGATCCACAAAGCGGAGAGAATGTTGAAGAGGGTGTAGAGTCATACACAGCATCTGTCTATCTCCACATCCTTGACTGTGAGAATTCCAAAATGTGATGATGTCTTTGGCTATGGGGCATGGTCAGCTGTGTGTGTGTGTGTGTGTGTGTGTGTGTGTGTGTGTGTGTGTGTGTGTGTGTGTGTGTGTGTGTGTGTGTGTGTGTGTGTGTGTGTGTGTGTGTGTGTGTGTGTGTGTGTGTGTGTGTGTGTGTGTGTGTGTGTGTGTGTGTGTGTGTGTATGGAGGTTCTCTATGGGTCCAGGGGAGCTGTGTGATTGAGTGGCCGGTGTGGTGTGGTGCAGTGTGGTTCCGTGTGGTGCAATGTGGTGCGTCAGTGTCAGAGTGTGAGTGAAGTGTGAGGCAGGCAGAGGCTAGATATAAGGAGAGGGAGGCCCAGGGGACGTCTGGCTGCTGGGAGGGAGATTGATCTGTCAAAAGCCGGCAGACAGGTCTATGAAGGAGCTATATGGTGCCTAACCTACACACAGAAAACATCATCATTGACTGGCTGTACCTAAGAGTTAGAATAAGTTCCACATGGATGCATTAATGTGTACCGTTGTGAATAAATCACCTGATTTGATTTGTTAGTGGATCGGATACCTTTTGTAGACATATGAATTACTGGCATTCCAATTGGTCTCATGTTAATATGCAACCGGATTCAAGTAATCATGAAAAAACATTTGACCATAAGACATGACATTTCATGTCTGTCTTGAGATAACCAATTTCCTGTTTGCTTGAGGGAATGTAGTGAGTGAAAAAACAGTGAAGCACAAAACCACCTGCGGAAATGACTATTAGATAACAGACTCAACTCACCTCCAATGTGAGCCAAAAGGCCTGAGGATCTTCTCCAGCTGGCAGTGTGTATACCACTTTAAGTAGGAGCAGTTACTCACATAGGAATACTGTTGAGGAATGGAGACTGTCACGAAATAGGGCCCAGATCAACCTCATTACAATGTATGTGATGGCTCTGAAGAATAACACTTTGGTCAACTCTTTTCTAAACAGTTGAAACCCTTTAACTGTCAGGCTCAGGATATCATTTTGTGTTATTGATTTGTTTCTTTACAAGCAAACCTTTATGAGGATAAGTGTTGACTTCAGCCATTGGGCATTATGACTGACAATTATTTGACCATTGAATGCCTCACAAACTCCCAGGGAAGACCCAGGGATGACCTAGGGAAGACCCAGGGAAGACCTAGGGAAGACCCAGGGAAGACCCAGGGAAGACCCAGGGAAGACCTAGGGAAGACCCAGGGAAGACCCAGGGAAGAACCAGGGAAGACCCAGGGAAGACCTAGGGAAGGAGCCTGTTGTGTCTTTCATTGTTGTTCCCTGTGGGTGAGTATCTGTGTGTTGCCTGGCAGTGTATAAGGGTGTTCAGGGGCAGGGACAGTGGGGCTGGCCGTGGTAAGCTGTGTGAGAGAGTTTTCTCAGTGTCCATGTTCTGTGGGAGAGCAGCACACAGAGGGACCTCTGTCTGAGGTATGTGAGGAAGAAGAGCAGCAAAACGATGGTGCTGAGGAGTCATGAAAAAGTGTCTTTGTGTCAGAGGGTTGAAAAACTGCCCATTTAGAGTGGCCTGCCTATTAACTGAACAAAGGAAAGGGTCTGTCTCAGAAATCCCTTGTGAAGACTATTTAGTGTGTGTACTGTATCAAGGGAGAAAACAGGATCTTCTCTTTGCACCAGTCTCTGTCCCTGGACCCTCCCCTTCCCTCTTCCTCTGTGTTCAGCTCTGTATTTTCTCTTCGCTGTCCTGACTCGCTCTCTCTCCCCTCTATCTCTCCTTGACACTTTCTCCGTTCTACCTTTCATCTCTCTGAAGGCCTGTAGCAGGGAGCAGACACCACCATGTGTTGCTTGCTCCTGAGCCCCTCTACCCTCTTCCCTCTCCCTCTCCCTCTACCCTCTCCCTCTCCCTCTCCCTCTCCCCTCACCCTCTATCTACCCTCTCCCTCTCCCTCTCCCCTCAATCTCTATCTACCCTCTCCCTCTACCCTTTCCCTCTTCCTCTAGCCTCTCCCTCTACCCTTTCCCTCTCCATCTCCCTCTCCCTCTACCCTCTCCCTCTATCTACCCTCTCCCTCTCCCTCTACCCTCTCTTTCTCCCTTTATTTACCCTCTCCCTATACCCTCTCCCTCTACCCTCACCCTCTCCCTCTCTCTCCTCCAGAACTATTTGTGTACACCCTGTTCCTTCCCTAACTAACCTAAAGCTGGTCTATTCCTTTTTTAGACAGCTCAACATGACCCAAGACCGTCCAGACTCTAAAGTCCCTGCTTGTAGCGATAAATGACAAGTGCGCTGGGTTGTCATTTTCTTGACACAGACGTGTTGTCTTTGAGGAGCCAGAGGACGTGGCTGGTTGTTTGGTCACAGCTGTGGCACTGTGCTGTGCAGCATCTCTGACATGTTTGTTAACCACAGGGCACTTCAGTGATGTCACAAATTGTTTACTTGTGTTTATGTGTGTGGCAAGGAGCCAACTTCTCAATAACTGTTTTATGGAGGAAGTCACCTCATGTTGTGGGCATGTTGAGAGTGTCAGAACACATCTCATCACAGGACCTGGTGTGCAGGCAGGTAGGTAGGGCATAGAAATAGAGATCTGATCCAATTCTGAACAAGGAAACTGAACAAGTTCACCATGTGGATGCTGTTGGCAATGCCACTTATGTGACATATGGACTTTAGCTGGTTGGAATCATAGCTTCGTGGGGCTGTGTAGTACCCTTTCTTTGGGAGAGGTGACTTTGGAGTTGCGTGTGCTCATAGGGTTGTGCCACACACACACACACACCTGCTATGGTACCACATCATGTCAACAAATGAACATTTACTGCTGTCTCATGCATCTTCATGTTATTCTATAAGATTGCCTGTAAAGTTATGAATATGTTGTTGTACGTTTGGAAATGATTTGAATGTTTTACTTTGCATCGGATTACCTTAAATGAGATATAGTCAGAAGCAACACTGCAGGAATGTCTGTTGAGTGTGGTGAGTGTGTGTGTGAGTGTGAACGAGCTAGCGATATTTGCATTGCGCTCCCTGGTCTCCGTTGCAGACGCCTCCGTATGAACTCAGCTGTGACTAATTAGTGGTGGCGGCAGAGAGGAAAGGCAGACGATATGTGGCTGATTTGTAAGTCGCTCTGGATAAGAGCGTCTGCTAAATGACTTAAATGTAAATGTAAATGATCCGAGGACTGTCTACCTGCCTGCCTGTCTGTCTGCCAGCTTGTCTCTCTGTCTGTCTGTCTGTCTGTCTGTCTGTCTGTCTGTCTGTCTGTCTGTCTGTCTGTCTGTCTGTCTGTCTGTCTGTCTGTCTGTCTGTCTGTCTGTCTGTCTGCATCCCTTCACTGTACCAATGATCCTCTCTTTCATACACTAGCTGTGGACTGAATATATAATAAATAACATTTTCTTGGATCAAGCTAACCCCAGACCCTTTGACAAAGGCTGTAATGGTACAATATACCTGAATTAAATGTGTGTTGACCATCTAGAACCAGAGGTATTCCACCACCACCTGCCCCACACACTCATAAATATTTAAGTGCTCTTTATTTTTCCCTATAGTGCTTCAGAGGCAGCCTACAGTCAGGAAATAATCATCATTATCTGGTGCCACGAGTGGTAAAGACGATCAATAGCATTGGGTCTGATTGACACGGCAATGTTTATAAAGCCCCTTGGAACATGGTGGTGACAATTTCCAAGAATGTTGATTGTTTTTTTCTCTTACTGCATTGATTATTTGACTCAAAACTGTGATAGAAGTTGTTCTGACGTTGCTCAGAAAAAATAATATTTTTTTCAGAGATTGGCCTTAGCATAGGCCTGATGGGCAGGTAGAAAAGAATAGCCTCCCCACTCCCACACACAAGTTTATGCAGTAAGCTGTCTGTCTGGCAAAGAACAAATCAGTGTAGGTGAGTGCAGGCCATAAAGATCAGTCCAGCAAATGTTGTCTCGCAAATGTTTAATAGGCTGAGCATTTCAGGATAAAGAGGAGATTTACGGTGAGTGAAGCAGTTCTGAAAATGCTCTAATCGTCATCATACCATGAAAGTGTGAACCATTATTTAATGCTAGGTTTCCATTGAGGGCAGTGAGTTATTCCTCTGTGACAGGATGTGATGTGAACATGGAGAGTGCTTAGCTCTATACTGTATAATGCATTGTCACAACCTGCACAGAATTATCCATACAGCCTCTCCCCAATGACTCTCTCCATCTCTCCATGCTCCTCGATCGTCCACTCCTCTCTTCCAACCCTCCATCCATCCCTCCCGTGGTACAACTTAGAGGGGGGTAGGACTGAAGTGAATAGGAAGGGAGAGGAATAAGCCAGAGAAGAGAGAGTGGGTGCGAGAGAGTCCTCTGGAGCGAGTGTATAAGAACATTATGTGGTTTGTACTTCTTCTGGCTGTCCTTTATGCTCATAGATTTTCAGATGATGTCAGGGAAGGAATCAATGGGACACAGTCAGTACCAGGAATGCCAGTCCATTGGTGGAAAGCTGCAGTTAGATAGTATTGGGAAATAGATTTTCTCCAGTCCCCCTCCATCCCCCTCCCCGCCCTCCTTTTCAATACATGCTGCAATTACTTCACAAGCCAAGGAGAAAGATGGAGGAAGACTTGGCAGAGAAAATGTGAGATTAGCCATGAGTGCTTGTGTGAGTGTGTGGGAGTGTGTGTGTGATCATATGTAGTGTGTGCTCAATCGTGGATGTGTTTGTGTAGATTTATGTATGTTCACTTCAGTGTCAGGTTGTTCAAATTGGGATGCCTCGGCTTTTTAAACCAATAGGAACAGTTACTTTACTATTTTGTTTTGGATTGCTCACTCAACATTTCTATGCATTACAATGATGAAAACATTCAGAAACCTTTTCTGTAACATTCCAAAAGTCGCATGCACGCACGCACGCATTAATGCACGCACGCAAGCGCACACAAGCACACACGTTTATGTTTATGCTGGGAATTGTGCTGGTAATTGTGTGAGTGAGTACAATTGTTGGGTAGAGTTAGATATCTTGTTTGTTTTTTTACGTTTCCTTTTCTTGGTGCTATCTTTTTTTATTTTTTCCTATGCATGATTAAGGTTATCAGGTTATTTTTATTTAGTTGTTGTGGTAGAATTAAGTATATTGTTTTTCGTGTCGAAATTACCCTGGTTTTGGCGGGGATGGCGACCCACATGGGGATGCCGCCCCTGTCACTTCGGCACGGCTTTAGGTGTGTTACTGAAGCAGCTGTCACGGTGGAGGAGTTTCTGGTCGCCGTAGGAGAGAAGGTAGGATATGAAAATGTTGCTTATGCGTCACAGATGAATAAAGCGGTGGTGGTTTTTCTTAAAGAAGAGCGTCTTGTTGATCGGATGGTTGAGCATGGCGTACTTCTGAATGTTTATTCAAGTTACGCCGCTTTTTTCTTCGTCAACAAGGGTAACGATTTCGAATGTACCGCCGCTTATTCCCAATGAGCTATTGGAGCGCGAGTTATTGCGGTTTGGGAAGTTCGCAAGTTCAATTAAGATTGTCCCGTTGGGTTGCAAACACCCGGCTTTGAAACAGGTTATGTCGTTTCGGCGACAGGTGTTTATGTTTTTGGACTCACCGGAGCAGACTTTGGAGTTATCGTTTAAAGTCAAGTATGACAACAGATTGTATATGGCTTATGCTAGTACGGGTAGTCAACGGTGTTTTGAGTGTGGTGATGTTGGCCATAAGCGACATGCTTGCCCAAAAAGGGAGAAGGCAGAGGGAGGGGAGCCACAAGCACCTGTTGCTGAGGAACAAGTTGTCCGTGTTGCGGGCACGGAGTTGCAACTTGAGGGAAATGAGGGAAATGAGGGAAATGTTATGCAGCAGAAAAATATTGTTGTAGAAGGTAAGGATGGATCTGAAGAGCCATTTCCCCAGACTGGTGAGGAGTTTCCCAGTACGAGTGCTGGGGTACAGGAGGGGGTTCATGTGGAGCTAATCTCCCAGGTAGTGGAGGAGATGCCCACTATGAGTAATGGGGTTCAGGAGGGGCTCGTCTCCCAGGTAGTGGAGGAGATGCCTGGTACGAGTGATGGGGTGCAAGTGGGGAGTGTTGAGAGGGATGTGGTAGAAGGGAGTCAGGGGTCTGTGGCCTCAGTTGAGGAGGATCATGAGAAGGATATGGATATCTCTATTGATAAGATAGCAGCTGGTGACGACTCAATTTACAATCTAGAGGAGGTAAATGGGTTCCTGGATCAGACTTTTGGGAAATCTGTCAAATTGGCAGATTATTTTGATGTTGATAAATTTGTGAGGTCAGCTTTGATGTTACAGAAGACGGTGGGGTTAGACCAGTTGAGTGAGAAGAAGCGTTTTCGCTTGAGGAAATGTGTTACTCCTGTCACAGCAGCAAAAGGTAGTGGGAAACGTGGTCAGGTTAAGAGAAAATTAAAATAATGATGATGATCATGCCTCATAGGGTGTATTTTTTCTCTTTGGTTTCTCTGTGGTTTCTTCTGCTTTTCCTTTCTCTTTTCTATATGGAGGTACTAAGGGTAGGTTCTCTCAATATTAATGGGGGAAGGGACAGAAATAAGAGGGCTTGGGTATTAGAAGTAATAAAACAGAAAAGGCTTAATGTAGTTTTTCTACAGGAGACACAAAGTGATGAGGCTAATGAGGTTGACTGGGGTATGTGGTGGGAGGGGCAGCATATACTCAGTCATGGTACTAATTTCAGTGCTGGGGTGGCCATCTTGTTTTCCTCAGGCTTAGGGGTGACTGTGGTATCTACAACAGAGATTGTCAAGGGACGGGTTTTATTGGTCAAGGTGGATGTTATGGGTTTTTTATTCGTTTTTTTGAATGTTTATGCTCCTAAGGAGGGTACAGAGCGTATTGCTGTATTTGATAAAATAAAGGAAACCTTAAGACAGTGTGACCAAGAGGGGTGTGTGGTTTTAGGGGGGGGACTGGAATTGTACAGTAGATTTTTAATGTTGACCGCACTACTGAAGAACCTCACCTGAGGTCAGCCACTTGTCTGTCTGGTCTATTAACTGAGTTTGAGCTTTCTGATGTGTGGAGAGTAAGGAAGGCAACAGTTAGGCAGTACACATGGCTAAAAGTTAATGAAGGTGGTGTCAGTGCAGCAAGGTTAGACAGGTTGTATGTATCTGATCACTACTGTAGTAGGGTTGGAAGGTTAGACAGGTTGTATGTATCTGATCACTACTGTAGTAGGGTTGGAAGGTTAGACAGGTTGTATGTATCTGATCACTACTGTAGTAGGGTTGGAAGGTTAGACAGGTTGTATGTATCTGATCACTACTGTAGTAGGGTTGGAAGGTTAGACAGGTTGTATGTATCTGATCACTACTGTAGTAGGGTTGGAAGGTTAGACAGGTTGTATGTATCTGATCACTACTGTAGTAGGGTTGGAAGGTTAGACAGGTTGTATGTATCTGATCACTACTGTAGTAGGGTTGGAAGGTTAGACAGGTTGTATGTATCTGATCACTACTGTAGTAGGGTTGGAAGGTGTGATATTATTTCTGTGGGTTTTTCTGATCACCATATTTTTGCTGTTGATATTCACTTGTCACCTTAATGGTATTTTAATGTTAAGTTGTTACATGATGTCATGTTTTGAAAGGGTGTGCCAGACTGTCAAGGTGGAAATGGGTGCTACCCCAGTTGTCTTATAGGAGAAGGGTACTGGTAGCTAATAATCTTGCTGCCTCTACCCTGTGGCACAGACTAATGAATTTACAGTCTGATACAAGAGCTTCAGAGGACCCTTGTCAATTTCTTCTGGTCTGGACAACACTGGATTAAACCTGCAGCCCTGTACCTGCCACTGCATGAGGGTGGGCAAGGCCTGGTGGACATTTTCTCTAGGATCATGGCTTTTCGGCTTCAAGCAGCTCAGAGACTGTTGTACAGTGATGGTTCTAGCTGGGTCGACACAGCCTACACACTGATGAGGAGAGCGGGCTGTTTGGGCTTAGACAAGCACCTTTTCCTCTTAAAGCTGGAGGGGGGTGATTTGCCTGGCCTGACTCCATTCTATGAGTCTGTAATGCAGGCTTGGAGAGTTCTTGTCAAGTCCCGTAAGGCCGGCACGCCACCAGGGATGTGGCTTTTTGAAGAGCCTCTTTTTCACAAACTGCCTATTGAAAAGAGGACAGCTGACCTCCAATGGAGGATAATACATGGAGCCATATCTCCTCATCTCTATCTCCTCATCTCTCTCTCTATCTCTCTCTATCTCCTCATCTTTCTCTCTCTCTATCTCCTCATCTCTCTCTCTATATCTCCTCATCTCTCTCTCTATCTCATCATCTCTCTCTCTCTATCAACTCATCTCTCTCTCTCTCTCTCTCTCTCTCTCTCTCTATCTATCTGTCTCTCTATCTCCTCATCTCTCTCTCTATCTCCTCATCTCTCTCTCTATCTCCTCATCTCTCTCTCTATCTCCTCATCTCTCTCTCTCTATCTCCTCATCTCTCTCTCTATCTCCTCATCTCTCTCTCTCTATCTCCTCATCTCTCTCTCTCTATCTCCTCATCTCTATCTCCTCATCTCTCTATCTCTATCTCATCATCTCTCTATCTCCTCATCTCTATGTCTCTATCTCTCTATATCCTCATCTCTCTCTATACCTCCTCATCTCTCTCTCTCTATCTCCTCATCTCTCTCTCTCTATCTCCTCATCTCTCAATTCAATTCAATTCAATTCAAGGGGCTTTATTGGGAAACGTTATTGGGAAACATGTGTTAACATTGCCAAAGCAAGTGAGGTAGATAATATACAAAAGTGAAATAAACAATAAAAATTAACCGTAAACATTACACATACAGAAGTTTCAAAACAATAAAGACATTACAAATGTCATATTATATATACTGTATACAGTGTTGTATAAATGTACAAATGGTTAAAGTACACAAGGGGAAATAAATAAGCATACATATGGGTTGTATTTACAATGGTGTTTGTTCTTCACTGGTTGCCCTTTTCTTGTGGCAACAGGTCACAAATCTTGCTGCTGTGATGGCACACTGTGCAATTTCACCCAGTAGATATGGGAGTTTATCAAAATTGGATTTGTTTTCGAATTCTTTGTGGATCTGTGTAATCTGAGGGAAATATGTCTCTCTAATATGGTCATACATTGGGCAGGAGGTTAGGAAGTGCAGCTCAGTTTCCACCTCATTTTGTGGGCAGTGAGCACATAGCCTGTCTTCTCTTGAGAGCCATGTCTGCCTACGGCGGCCTTTCTCAATAGCAAGGCTATGCTCACTGAGTCTGTACATAGTCAAAGCTTTCCTTAAGTTTGGGTCAGTCACAGTGGTCAGGTATTCTGCCACTGTGTACTCTCTGTTTAGGGCCAAATAGCATTCTAGTTTGCTCTGTTTTTTTGTTAATTCTTTCCAATGTGTCAAGTAATTATCTTTTTGTTTTCTCATGATTTGGTTGGGTCTAATTGTGCTGTTGTCCTGGGGCTCTGTGGGGTGTGTTTGTGTTTGTGAACAGAGCCCCAGGACCAGCTTGCTTAGGGGACTCTTCTCCAGGTTCATATCTCTGTAGGTGATGGCTTTGTTATGGAAGGTTTGGGAATCGCTTCCTTTTAGGTGGTTGTAGAATTTAACGGCTCTTTTCTGGATTTTGATAATTAGTGGGTATCGGCCTAATTCTGCTCTGCATGCATTTATTGGTGTTCTATGTTGTACACAGAGGATATTTTTGCAGAATTCTGCATGCAGAGTCTCAATTTGGTGTTTGTCCCATTTTGTGAAATCCAGACCTCACAACCATAAAGGGCAATGGGTTCTATGACTGATTCAAGTATTTTTAGCCAGATCCTACTTGGTATGTTGAATTTTAAGTTCCTTTTGATGGCATAGAATACCCTTCTTGCCTTGTCTCTCAGATCGTTCACAGCTTTGTGGAAGTTACCTGTGGCGCTGATGTTTAGGCCAAGGTATGTATAGTTTTTTTGTGTGCTCTAGGGCAACGGTGTTTAGATGGAATTTATATTTGTGGTCCTGGCAACTGGACCTTTTTTGGAACACCATTATTTTGGTCTTACTGAGATTTACTGTCAGGGCCCAGGTCTGGCAGAATCTGTGCAGAATATCTAGGTGCTGCTGTAGGCCCTCCTTGGTTGGTGACAGAAGTACCAGATCATCAGCAAACAGTAGACATTTGACTTCAGATTCTAGTAGGGGGAGGCCGGGTGCTGCAGACTTTTCTAGTGCCCGCGCCAATTCATTTATATATATGTTGAAGAGGGTGGGGCTTAAGCTGCATCCCTGTCTCACCCCACGGCTTTGTGGGAAGAAATGTGTGTGTTTTTTGCCTATTTTAACCGCACACTTGTTGTTTGTGTACATGGATTTTATAATGTCGTATGTTTTACCACCAACAGCACTTTCCATCAATTTGTATAGCAGACCCTCATGCCAAATTGAGTCAAAGGCTTTTTTGAAATCAACAAAGCATGAGAAGACTTTGCCTTTGTTTTGGTTTGTTTGTTTGTCAATTAGGGTATGCAGGGTGAATACATGGTCTGTTGTACGGTAATTTGGTAAAAAGCCAATTTGACATTTGCTCAGTACATTGTTTTCACTGAGGGAATGTACGTGTCTGCTGTTAATGATAATGCAGAGGATTTTTCCAAGGTTGCTGTTGAC
The DNA here is from genome assembly GCF_045679555.1 of Salvelinus alpinus. NCBI lineage: Eukaryota > Metazoa > Chordata > Actinopteri > Salmoniformes > Salmonidae > Salvelinus > Salvelinus alpinus. The sequence continues at coordinate 33,128,726 of NC_092104.1, forward strand.
GCATATCCCACGGTAGTTATTTGGGTCAAATTTGTCTCCACTTTTGTGGATTGGGTTGATCAGTCCTTGGTTCCAAATATTGGGGAAGATGCCAGAGCTAAGGATGATGTTAACTTTTTAGGGATAGGGGGCAGCATTTTCACTTTGGGTGAATAGCGTGCCCAGAGTAAACTGCCTCCTACTCTGTCCCAGATGCTAATATATGCATATTATTATTACTATTGGATAGGAAACACTCTGAAGTTTCTAAAACTGTTTGAATGATGTCTGTGAGTATAACAGAACCCATATGGAAGGCAAAAACCTGAGAAAAAATCCAAACAGGAAGTGGGAATTCTGAGGCTGGTCGATTTTCAACTCATCGCCTATTGAAATCCCAGTGGGATATGGATCTGTTTGCACTTCCTACGGCTTCCACTAGATGCCAACAGTCTGTAGAACATTGAATGAAGCCTCTACTGTGATGTTGAGCCGGATGGGAGCTGTTTGAGTCAGTGGTCTGGCAGAGAGCCAGGTCCTGGTCATGCGCATTCCACATGATATCGACTTGCGTTCCATTACTTCTATAGACACAAAGGAATTCTCCGGTTGGAACGTTATTGAATATTTATGATAACAACATCCTAAAGACTGATTCTATACTTAGTTTGACAAGTTTATTCGACCTGTAATATAACTTTTTGAAGTTTTCGGCCGACGTTTGCCTGGAACTGCATGAGCGTTTGGATATGTGTACTAAACGTGCTAACAAAAGTAGCTACTTGGACATAAATAATGGACATTATCGAACAAAACAACAATTTATTGTGGAACTAGGATTCCTGGGAGTGCATTCTGATGAAGATCATCAAAGGTAAGGGAATATTTATAATGTAATTTCGTATTTCTGTTGACTCCAACATGGCGGAGAAATGTTGTTTCTATCCGAGCGCCGTCTCAGATTATTGCATGGTTTGCTTTTTCCGTAAAGTTTTTTTGAAATCTGACACAGCGGTTGCATTAAAGAGTTTTAGTATAGTCAATTGAAATTTGTTGTCTGTATATTTGATCATTTCATTAACTTCTCTGGGATATGTGGGACGCTAACGTCCCACTTGGCCAAAAGCCAGTAAAAATGCAGAGCGCCAAATTCAAATATATTACTATAAAATTCAAACTTTCATGAAATCACACATGAAAGACACCAAATTAAAGCTGCACTTGTTGTGAAACCAGCCAACATGTCTGATTTCAAAAAGGATTTACGGCGAAAGCACACCAAACAATTATGTTAGGTCAGTACATAGCCACAGAAAAACACAGCCATTTTTCCAGCCAAAGAGAGAAGTAACAAAAAGCAGAAATAGAGATAAAATTAATCACTAACCTTTGATGATCTTCATGAGATGACACTCATAGGACTTCATGTTACACAATACATGTATGTTTTGTTCGGTAAAGTTCATATTTATATCCCAAAATCTGAGTTAGGCGGGACGCCACTGTCTCACTTGGCCAAAAGCCAGAGAAAATGCAGAGCGCCATATTCAAATAAATTACATAAAAATCAAACTTTCATTAAATCACACATGAAAGATACCAAATTAAAGCTACACTGGTTGTGAATCCAGCCAACATGTCAGAATTCAAATAGGCTTTTCGGCGAAAGCAAACGATGCTATTATCTGAGGATAGTACCATAGTAAACAGAGAGAGAATCATATTTCAACCCTGTAGGCGCAACACAAAACGCAGAAATAAAAATATAATTCATGCCTTACCTTTGACGAGCTTCTGTTGTTGGCACTCCAATATGTCCCATAAACATCACAAACGGTCCTTTTGTTCGATTAATTCCGTCGATATATATCCAAAATGTCCATTTATTTGGCGCGTTTGATCCAGAAAAACACTGGTTACAAATTGTGAAACGTGACTACAAAATATCTCAAAAGTTACCTGTAAACTTTGCCAAAACATTTCCACCTACTTTTGTAATACAACTTTAGGTATTTTTTTACGTAAATAATAATCGATAAAATTGAAGACGGGATGATCTGTGTTCAATACAGGATTAAAACAAACTGTAGCTAGCCTTCTGGTCATGCGTGTAACGTTCATCGTCTGAAGATGAGGAATCATCGGACCAAAGCGCAGCGTGGTAAGTGTTCATGTTAATTTATTAAAAACAGAACACTACACAAAATAACAAAGCGAACGAAACGAAACAGTCCTGTCTGGTACAGACACAACGACAGAAAACAACTACCCACAAAACACAGGTGGGAAAAGGCTACCTAGGTATGGTTCTCAATCAGAGACAACGATAGACAGCTGCCTCTGATTGAGAACCACACCCGGCCAAACACACAGAAATAGAAAACATAGAACACAAAACATAGAATGCCCACCCCAACTCACGCCCTGACCAAACCAAAATAGAGAGATAAAAAGGAACTAAGGTCAGGGCGTGACAATGCACCTCCAACAAACAGGACACAACAAGTGACCCTGATTCAAAATGGCCGTACTTCTTCATTACGGAATGAAGGAAAAACCCTCAACCAATTTCTAAAGACTGTTGACATCCAGTGGAAGCGGTAGGAACTGCAAGGTCAATTAGAAATCTGTATTCCCAATGAAAATCCATTGAAAAGAGAGTGACCTCAAAAATTTTAAATCTGAATGGTTTGTCCTCGGGGTTTCGCCTGCTAAGTAAGTTCTGTTATACTCACAGACATGATTCAAACAGTTTCAGAGTGTTTTCTATCCAAATCTACTATACATATTAAACTTTCATGAAATCACACATGCAATACACCAAATTAAAGCTACACTTGTTGTCAGATTTCAAAAAGGCTTTACGGCGAAAGCAAACCATGCGATTATCTGAGGATAGCACCCCACCAAACAAACACATGACATTCATATTTCAACCCGCCAGGCGCGACACAAAACACAGAAATAATGATATAATTCATGCCTTACCTTTGAAGATCTTCTTTTGTTGGCACTCCAATATGTCCCATAAACATCACAAATGGTCCTTTTGTTCGATTAATTCCGTTGTTATATCTCCAAAATGTCCATTTATTTGGCGCATTTGATCCAGAAAAACACTGGTTCCAACTCGCGCAACATGACTACAAAATATCTAATAAGTTACCTGTAAACTTGTTCCAAACATTTCAAACAACTTTCCTAATACAACTTTAGGTATTCTTTAATGTAAATAATCGATAAAATTTAAGACGGGATAAACTGCGTTCAATAGCGGATACAAACAAAGTGGAGCGAGCTTTCAGGTCGCGCGCCCCTAACAAACAGTACACTAGACTCGACCCTCGTTCTGAACAGCCCTACTTCTTCATTTCTCAAAGGAAAAACATCAACCAATTTCTAAAGACTGTTGACATCCATTGGAAGCGATAGGAACTGCAAGCAAGTGCCACAGAAATCTAGATCCCCATAGAAATCTAATTGAAAAGAGAGTGACCTCAATTGTTTTTTTCCTGGATGGATTTTTCTCAGGTTTTTGCCTCCCATATCAGTTCTGTTATACTCACAGACATTATTCAAACAGTTTTAGAAACTTTAGAGTGTTTTCTATCTAAATCTACCAATTATATGCATATCCTAGCTTTAGGTTTTGAGGATACCATCAACACCACATGCCTTTTTTGGTTGGAGGGTTTTTATTTTGTCCTGTAGCTTATTCAAGGTAATTGGAGAATCCAGTGGGTTCTGGTAGTCTTTAACCCTTTCATGCGTGAGTTCCAAATATCTCTAACGGTCGCCCCAGCGTGAGTTTTTTTATGCACGTGATATTAGAACGTTCTCTCCATTCCAGAATGTGTTTGTTATGTAACAGTACATTTCATCCGCGCTGCCCTCAAACAAAAGCACGCAGCCTGTTTTTATTTGTCAATTTTAAATTATTTCTAACAAGTTTTTTATTTTCTAATAACAGTTTGAAATGAGGTGTGTTCCGCCTCATTCATTCACATAAAAGTAGTCATTTTTACTTTTGCGGACCAATTAATTTTTTTGACATTTCTGACCCGGACAAAATTCCCCAAACACTTCTCAATTGTTTGTGCAGGACATTTACTCATCTGCCGTCCTGCATACACGTGTTCATATTATTCCACCTGTCGCCTGCATCGAAATCAAAGTTGTTTTCGTTACCAATAATACCTTTGGAAATGTGTGCGTTTCTATCAAAGTGCCTTATTACGTTATAATAGTTTCTGCATGTCGTGTTATGTCGTTTCTACTGTAGCATCATGTTTTTGTGTATATTCCTTATAACCGCGGACACGCGATGTAACGTTACTCATTTCATAACATTTATGGTGTTATACTCAATGCTTAGGTAGCTAGCTACATTCTCCTATTAGCTCTGGAAAACAATGCTAATTGCGTCAGGGAAGTATTAGCATGTGTTGTATTTTGAAGCTACCCTGGCCTTATGACTCCCAAGTGGCACAGCGTCTCAGTGCTAGAGGCGTCACTCCAGACACCCATCTTCAAATCAAGACTGCGTTTCTATCAAAGTAAGTGCCTAATTACGTTATTGTGTCGTGTTATACCATTTCTACTATAGCTCACTGTGTGAATGGAGCATAATATATTTGTATATATTCCTTATAACCGCGGACACGCGAGGTAACGTTACTCACCTTTTATGGTGTTATATTCAATCGTGCTTATGTAGCTAGTTACATTATTCTATTAGTTCTGTAAAACAATGCTAAATGCGTCAGAAGTATTGGCGTGTTGTATTTTGACGCTACCCTGGAAAAATTGAAAAATATCTTATACCACTTGGTCGTTTTCTGAGTGCATTCCACAAAGCTGTTTATCATGTCCTCCTTATCCACTGCCCCCATTTTGAGGTAATAGTCAAGCACGCAGTCTGGTTTGATGTTTCTCTGTCTGGTTTGTTTCTCTCTCCCGTCAGGTGGTTCACCTTCCCTGTGGCCGACATGGTTGCTGTATGGACAGTGGAGAGGACATGGACGTCTCGTTTGTCATGCCACTTTACTGCCAGCTGTTAACATTTCTTATTTTGTATAACGGGTCATTTAGGATGGTAGTAGTGTTGATGAAATGCAGTCATAGCAGCAGAACTAGAAAGCAGTCTTTACTGTCACCAGGAATGTATACATTTCACTAATTGTGGTTGTCCCCACTCCTGGCTCTCTCTTATCCTGTAGCTCCAAGGCATAGCGATTGGTCTCTACTATGTCTCCCACCAGCTCCTCTGTCAGAAACAACTTGAAGCACTCTGCCTCAGTTGGAAATGGCAAGGGGCGTTGCACTCCAGACTGGGACTCATCAAAGCAAACACCAGGGCCAGGAGGGGTGAAACAGCAGGGCCAGGAGGGGTGAAACAGCAGGGCCAGGAGGGGTGAAATGACTGGTGGCCTTCCAGCTACCACAGAACTCCTGTACTTCATCCACTGTTGGTATGCCTCCATCACCACCAGCATCTTCAAAGGGAACTGGGACTTTGTCAGTGGACAAGGGAAATTCAGATTCAGGGTTCTCAATGGCTACAAGGTTGGGGGGCAGCTCCTCACTGTCACTGTCAGAATCTGATTCCTGACTTTCATACTCAGACTCATTGTCAGAATTTTAAAAAATCTCCAGAATTTCCACATTTGTTTGTTGTCTCCTTTTGAAAGACATTGCTAATGCTTCAGCTCATCTCACTAGCTACATACATAAACAACAACACTGAATGGTTTAGAGTGAGAGGGTACGTGGTTGACTGCCGGCACGCGCCACTTGTATCAATAAATCACTATCAGAAAATGTTTTGTGTGGCAATTATTTGTGTATTTACGGTTTTATTCACATGTTTTCAAATCTAGGTGACAAATCATGCATTCCGATTCTTGCACAGATTGTAATGGGCACATATTATGTGTGTAAAATACTTTTTTGAAGGTTGTACTGATTATGATGAGCTAAGCTAATTCCAGCTGTGTAGTCATGTTTGTTGACGTTCAATGCATTCTGGGTTCACGTAATCGTCTGTTTGACCAAAGATGTTATAACAAAATTAGGTGAGTAAGAGTTCACTCGTTTTTTGAGGACTTCCGGAAATGAATGGTGGGATGTGAACGACGGTAGACGACACACCCCTTCAACATGCATACTATAAACAGACCAAACTCATCTCGTCTTCTCTTATTATCTTCGGTTTCTGTGAGGGAAAAAAAATGCATGGCTGCGCGCTGAAACTAACCGTCGGATTACTTTCGATTTCTAAAAAGTGCTTTACCTAATTATTTCGATCAATGGTGTGCTCACCCGTGATGTGATTAATTATACATAATAATTGCTATTAGCTAATTCATATTGTAGTTTATGTCAGCCGAGAGTTAGAAAATATGACTGCTTGTGTTGGGTCAATCTTTCCTCAGCGCTAGGACAAATGTAGCCTACATTTTTCCGGTTAGGATGATTGTGTTATGCTATATATTCTTCTGTGAATATCTGAACATTGAATCCAAAAATAAACTGCTCACATTCTGGACATAACTTTGTAAGGACTGTGTTTGTGTAAATAGTTTCTGAAAAAAGTGTGGCCAGCTCAAACGCTGATTGTTGCGTCATTCGAAACTGGCCGTTCTAAATGAGCGTTCTAAATGAGTGTTCTAATCACACGGGTGTGATCGTACGCTTCAGGGACCACTGTAGAACGATCACACCCGTGTGATGGTACGTGTGAAAGGGTTAATAGTTGATTCTAAGATTTGTATTTGATCATGTATATGTTTTTGCTCTTTATTCTTTGTTATAGAGCCAACAAGATTGGAGAAGTGGTTTACCCATACATATCCATTTTGGATAGATAATTCTTCGTGTTGTTGTTTGTTTAGTGCTTTCCTATTTTCCCAGAAGTGGTTAGAGTCCATGGATTCTTCAATTACATTGAGCTGATTTCTGACGTGCTGTTCCTTCTTTTTCCGTAGTGTATTTTTGTATTGTTTTAGTGATTCACTGTAGTGAAGGCGTAGACTCAGGTTTTCCGGGTCTCTATGTTTTTGTTTGGACAGGTTTCTCAATTTCTTTCTTAGATTTTTGCATTCTTCATCAAACCATTTGTCATTTTTGTTCATTTTCTTCGGTTTTCTATTTAAGATTTTTAGATTTGATAGGGAAGCTGAGAGGTCAAATATACTATTAAGATTTTCTACTGCCAGTTTACACCTTCACTATTACAGTGGAACGTTTTACCCAGGAAATTGTCTAAAAGTGATTGAATTTGTTGTTGCCTAATTGTTTTTTGGTAGGTTTCCAAACTTCATTCCTTCCATCTATAGCATTTCTTAATGTTACTCAGTTCCTTTGGCTTTGATGCCTCATGATTGAGTATTGCTCTGTTCAAGTAGACTGTGATTTTGCTGTGGTCTGATAGGGGTATAAGTGGGCTGACTGTGAACGCTCTGAGAGACTCTGGGTTGAGGTCAGTGATAAAGTATTCTACAGTACTACTGCCAAGAGATGAGCTGTAGGTGTACCTACCATAGGAGTCCCCTCGAAGCCTACCATTGACTATGTACATACCCAGTGTGCGACAGAGCTGCAGGAGTTGTGACACGTTTTTGTTGGTTATGTTGTCATAGTTGTGCCTAGGGGGGCATATGGGGGAGGGAATGCTGTCACCTGCAGGCAGGTGTTTGTTCCCCTGTGTGCTGAGGGTGTCAGGTTCTTATCCGGTTCTGGCATTTAGGTCGCCACAGACTAGTACATGTCCCTGGGCCTGGAAATGATTGATTTCCCCCTCCAGGATGGAGAAGCTGTCTTCATTAAAGTATGGGGATTCTAGTGGGGGGATATAGGTAGCACACAGGAGGACATTTTTCTCTGTTAAGATAATTTCCTTTTGAATTTCTAGCCAAACGTAAAATGTTTCTGTTTTGATTAATTTAATGGAGTGAGTTAGGTCTGCTCTACACCAAATTAGCATACTCCCTGAGTCCCTTCCCTGTTTCACACCTGGTAGTTTGGTGGATGGGACTACCAGCTCTCTGTAACCTAGAGTGCAACAAGTGGGTCCGTCTCCTCTATACCAGGTTTCTTGCAGGATGACAATGTCTGTATTACCGATTTCTTTGGTGAAGTCCAGGTTCCTGCTCTTTAGGCCAAAGGCAGATGACCAAAGGCAGAAGGCATATTCCAGGATGAGATAGTGAAGGCTTTGTGTTCCATAACGTGTCCAATGTTATTAGTCGTGTTGTTTGGCCTCAGGCCAGTAAGTGTGAGCAGAGCCTGCTGAGCATCTGGTACATGCCATTGGCTTGGGCTAGTGTAAGGGTGGGGGTTGGGCCTGTTTGCCTGCTCACGGCCTGGGCGTATGTGTGACTTCCATGTTGAGGCCCTCTTTGCGGGGGTGGGGTGCATGGGGTGGGCAGGAGGGCGTAGGTCTGATCTGAGGGTGCCTAAATGGGGTGTGGACATGGCTGACTTGGGGGGGTGATGATTGGTTGGGGTGAGGGTGTGGATGTGGCTAGTGGTGCTGTGGTCTGGATGTAAGTCCTCTTGGCGTGTGTCCTCTATGTGTAGGTCCAGGGGGGATCCCGCAGGTCTGGGAGGGTGTCTCGCTGGTCTGGGCGGGGTGTCTATTGATCTGTTGCTCCTGTGTGAAGTGTTGGGGATACGTTTGAGACTACTGCTGCCTTGTAGAGGTGGACCTGGTCATAGAGGTTGTTCAAGTCCAGGGTGGAGTGGTGGGCCAGGAATACATTTGGTTTTAGTCTAGGGCACGCTGGGTGTTTGGACACCAGAGTTTAGACACACTGTGTTTGTGAAAAAGTGTTTTTCTTGTATATATTTCCCATATGTCCTCAGTGGTTGTGGGGGTTGTCAGGAGGGTTATCAGGGTGGCTCAGAGAGGGTGAGAGCCCCTGGGCTTGGGGTGTAACGGCGTTCCTCTCTCTCTTCATAAGAAGAGGAGGAGTAGTGATCGAACCAAGGCGCAGCGGGTTGTGAATACATGATGAATTTTATATTAAATAAACAAAACGAACAAACACGAAAACGAACTATACTTGAAAATGATACAAAATAACAAAACGAAAGTAGACAGACCTGAACAACGAACTTACATACAACGTGAAGAACGAAATGAACAGGAACAGACTACATTAAATGAACAAACCGTAAACAGTCCCGTATGGTGCAAACATCGACACAGACACAGGAGACAATCACCCACAACGAACACTGTGACAACGCCTACCTAAATATGACTCTTAATTAGAGGAACGCCAAACACCTGCCTCTAATTAAGAGCCATACCAGGCAACCCAAAACCAACACAGAAACAGAAAACATAGAATGCCCACCCAACCTCACGTCCTGACCAACTAACACACATAAACTAACAGAAATAGGTCAGGAACGTGACATAACCCCCCCCATAAGGTGCGAACACCGGGCGCACCAGCACAAAGTCTAGGGGAGGGTCTGGGTGGGCATCTGACCACGGTGGTGGCTCAGGCTCCGGGCGAGGTCCCCACCCCACCATAGTCAATCCTAGCCTCCATCTCCCCCTAAAAATGTCCACCCTCATTCTACCCCCACAAAATCCTCTTGGTAACATCACTGACAGGGACAACACCGGGACAGAGAGATAGATAAAGACAGAGGGATAGCACAAGACAGAGGGATAGATCAGAATATAGAGGTAGCTCAGGATAGAGAGGGAGATCAGGATAGAGGGGCAACTCCGGACTGAAGGGCAGCTCCGGACAGAGAGACAGCTCTGGACTGAGGGGCAGTTCTGGGTATATAGCCGTTTCTGGCTGAAGGGCAGCTCATGGCTGACTGACGGCTCTGGACGCTCATGGCAGGCTGACGGCTCTCGACGCTCATGGCTGGCTGACGGCTCTCGACGCTCATGGCTGGCTGAAGGCTCTGGACGCTCATGGCTCACTGACGGCTCTTGACGCTCATGGCTGGCTGACGGCTCTCGACGCTCATGGCTGGCTGACGGCTCTCGACGCTCATGGCTGGCTGACGGCTCTCGACGCTCATGGCTGGCTGACGGCTCTCGACGCTCATGGCTGGCTGACGGCTCTCGACGCTCATGGCAGGCTGACGGCTCTCGACGCTCATGGCAGGCTGACGGCTCTCGACGCTCATGGCGGGCTGACGGCTCTCGACGCTCATGGCGGGCTGACGGCTCTCGATGCTCATGGCGGGCTGACGGCTCTGGCTGCTCATGGCTTGCTGGCGGCTCTGGCAGATCCAGTCTGGTTGGCGGCTCTGGCAGATCCTGTCCGGTTGGCGGCTCTGGCAGATCCTGTCTGGTTGGCGGCTCTGGCAGATCCTGTCTGGTTGGCGGCTCTGGCAGATCCTGTCTGGCGGACGGCTCTAGCGGCTCCTGTCTGGCGGACGGCTCTAGCGGCTCCTGTCTGGCGGACGGCTCTGTAGGCTCATGGCAGACGGGCGGCTTTGCAGGCTCATGGCAGACGGGCGGCTTTGCAGGCTCCTTGCAGACGGATGGCTCAGACGGCGCTGGGGAGACGGATGGCTCAGATGGCGCTGGGGAGACGGATGGCTCAGATGGCGCTGGGGAGACGGATGGCTCAGATGGCGCTGGTGAGACGGATGGCTCTGGCCGGATACGGCGCACTGTAGACCTGGTGCGTGGTGCCGGAACTGGAGGCACCGGGCTAAGGATAAGCACCTTCCTACTAGTGCGGGGAGCAGGGACAGGGCACACTGGACTCTCAAAGCCCACTCTATACCTGGTGCGTGGTACCGGCACTGGTGACACCGGGCTGAGGGCAAGCACATCAGGATTAGTAGGGGGAGAAGAAACAGTGTGTACAGGGCTCTGGAGACGCACAGGAGGCTTAGTGCGTGGTGCCGGAACTGGAGGCACCGGGCTAGATACACGCACTACAGGGAGAGTGCGTGGAGGAGGAACAGGGCTCAGGATACGCACTGGTAGCCTAGTGCGTAGTGTAGACACTGTAGGTACTAGGCTGGGGCGGGGAGGTGGCGCCGGAAATACCGGACCGTGGAGGCGTACTGGCACTCTTGAGCATTGAGCCTGCCCAACCTTACCTGGTTGAATACTCCCGGTTGCCCGACCAGTGCGGGGAGGTGGAATAACCCGCACCGGGCTATGTAGGCGAACCGGGGAAACCATGCGTAAGGCAGGTGCCATGTATGCCGGCCCGAGGAGACGCACTGGAGACCAGACGCGTTGAGCCGGCCTCATGACACCTGGCTCAATACCCAATCTAGCCCTCCCAGTGCGGGGAGGTGGAATAACCCGCACTGGGCTATGCACTCGTACAGGAGACACCGTGCGCTCTACTGCGTAACACGGCGCCTGCCCGTACTCCCGCTCTCCACGGTAAGCCTGGGAAGTGGGCGCAGGTCTCCTACCTGCCCTTGGCCCACTACCTTCTAGCCCCCCCCCCAAGAAATTTTTGGGAATTACTTACGGGCTTTTTGGGCTTCCGTGCCAGACGCGTTCCCTCATAGCTCCGGTTCCTCTCTCCGGTAGCCTCTGCTCTTCTCAGTGCCTCCAGCTGTTCCCATGGGAGGCGATCCCTACCAGCCAGGATCTCCTCCCAAGTGTAGCAACCCTTTCCGTCCAATATATCGTCCCATGTCCATTGCTCCTTCTTTTCCTGTCCCTTACTCCGTTGACTCCGCTGCTTGGCTCTGGTATGGTGGGTGATTCTGTAACGGCTGTCCTCTCTCTCTTCATAAGAAGAGGAGGAGTAGTGATCGAACCAAGGCGCAGCGGGTTGTGAATACATGATGAATTTTATATTAAATAAACAAAACGAACAAACACGAAAACGAACTATACTTGAAAATGATACAAAATAACAAAACGAAAGTAGACAGACCTGAACAACGAACTTACATACAACGTGAAGAACGAAATGAACAGGAACAGACTACATTAAATGAACAAACCGTAAACAGTCCCGTATGGTGCAAACATCGACACAGACACAGGAGACAATCACCCACAACGAACACTGTGACAACGCCTACCTAAATATGACTCTTAATTAGAGGAACGCCAAACACCTGCCTCTAATTAAGAGCCATACCAGGCAACCCAAAACCAACACAGAAACAGAAAACATAGAATGCCCACCCAACCTCACGTCCTGACCAACTAACACACATAAACTAACAGAAATAGGTCAGGAACGTGTCATGGGGTTCTTAATTTGTCTGTTCTGCTGTGATGTCGACGCTATGGTCAGGGTCTGGTGTGGACTGTTCTGCTGTGGTGTCAAGACTTTTGTCGGGTGCTGAGGTGGGCTGTTCTGCTGGCTTCTCTGCGGGGGTGGCCACCTCTCTAATGGGTTGTATTCTGTCACACGCCATCCCCCTCAACCTTTCCTCCAGCAGTCTGATCCTCTCCTCTAGTGCGCTGTTCTTCTCCTGCTCCTGCTCTTTCTCCTGTTGACGTTGTCTCACCACTGTCCAGAGTGCAGATATGTCTCTCTCCACCTCCAGCACTCCGGGTCTGGTTAAACAGCCACCACTAACATTTAGTGGCCGCTGCCAACATACTGACTCAACTCCAGCCACTTTAATAATGGGAATTGAAGGAAATTATGTAAAAATGTATCACTAGCCACTTTAAACTATGCCACTTTATGTTTACATACCCTATATTACTCATCTCATATGTATAGACTGTACACTATACCATCTACTGCATCTTGCCTATGCCGTTCTGTACCATCACTCATTCATATATCTTTATGTACATATTCTTTATCCCTTTACACTTGTGTGTATAAGGTAGTAGTTGTGGAATTGTTAGGTTAGATTACTTGTTGGTTATTACTGCATTGTCGGAACTAGAAGCACAAGCATTTCGCTACACTCGCATTAACATCTGCTAACCATGTGTATGTGACAAATAAAATTTGATTTGATTTGATGAACAGTAAAAAAAATCCATTACAGTTCATAGAAACATGCCAAACGATGTATAGAATCAATCTTTAGGATGTTTTTAACATAAATCTTCAATAATGTTTCAACCGGAGAATTCCTCTGTCTTTAGAAAGGAAAAGGAACTCAGCTACCTCTCACGGGGGCGCGCCTGAGTGAGCTCATGGCACTCTGCCAGACATCTGGTTGAAACAGCTCTCATTCTCTCCCCGTTCACAGTAGAAGCCTCCAACAAGGTTCTAAAGACTGTTGACATCTAGTGGAAGCCTTAGGAAGTGCAATATGACCCCATAAACACTGTATATTGGATAGGCAAAGACTTGAAAACCTACAAACCTCAGATTTCCCACTTCCTGGTTGGATTTTTTCTCAGGTTTTTGCCTGCCATATGAGTTCTGTTATACTCACAGACATCATTCAAACAGTTTTAGAAACCTCAGAGTGTTTTCTATCCAAATCTACTAATAATATGTATATCTTAGCTTCTGGGCCTGAGTAGCAGGCAGTTTACTCTGGGCACCTTATTCATCCAAGCTACTCAATACTGCCCCCAGCCATAAGAAGTTTAAGAGAGTGTTGTTGTGCTGAACTGTTGTCTGGGTCTGTGCTGACTGGAGTGTAATCACCTGCTGTTCCAGCTCCACCTGCCTTACCTCCAGCTGGGTACATTTATCCTTCATTTCAATGAGAGGGTAGTACTCTGTGCTGGGAGGTTGACTTTCCGCTGGGGGTGGCTCGTCTGTGGGGTTATATAATGAAGAGGTCTGGTCTGACCCGCTCGGGGTGGGGGTATCTTTCTCAAGGGAGAGCTTCTCCTGCTGGGCTAATTCTTTGTTTAGGTGAAAGTCCAGCTGAAACTGTTTGGGGATGCTCTGTACCATTACTGTTCCAGACTTATAGAGATTTATATTAGCTGACTCAGAGTCCTCGTTGTCAAGTATCCTGAGTTTCCACCCCTCGTTAACACCCCCACTCTTAACAGAGGGGTAGTGTGCTAATATAGCACTGTGTCATGCCAGGGGATGGTTTGTGTGGAAGATGAGGTTGCTGATGTTCCCATTTTTGTAATAGTCAGCAAAAAGTGTCTATTGATTTTTTCATAAGGAGCTTCATTTTGTGATCTTTTCTTGCCTTATCATTCTTTACATACACAGGGTACTGTTTTTTAATTACCTCTGAACAGCAGGAGGCAGCTTTTAAGGCCTCTCCATTTGGTTGGAGTAGACTGTTTGACTCTCCTGCCATTGTTGGGCTAAAGGGCTTTGACATCTCTCACTTGACACGTCAGTGCTAATTGAAGTTGTATCAAGCTTGGCAGCCTTAATTTAGCATTCAGTTCTTATAAAGTAATGGAATGTATTTTTGTTCTTGGCTTTTGGAAATAAAATATAGCTTCAGACTAAACATTACTCACTCAGTTCCAGGTTGGATGGTGTTTTTTGGTTTCTGTTGTTTTCCAGAGAATTTGCTGTATAGTTTTGGAATAATAATCTTTGGTAGTTGTAAGCCTTTCATGTGATTCCGTAATTCCGTCCAAAATCAGGTTGTAGGTTTTGAGTTTTGATTTGGAGTAAAGGTTATGTTGTAGAGGGTAACATCCTGTTTATGTTCCTGACAAAAAATCAAAGTTTATCTAACTATAAATCAATCTTTTTTTAAGAAAATGCTGAAAAATGCAGGAGCTCATCTGATCATGACCTCTAGCCTGCAGTCTAGTCTGCGGTCTCTCTCTCTCTCTCTATCTCTCTTGATCTCTATCTCCTCATCGCTCTCTCTCTCTCTCTCTCTCTCTCTCTCTCTCTCTCTCTCTCTCTCTCTCTCTCTCTCTCTCTCTCTCTCTCTCTCTCTCTCTCTCTCTCCTCATCTTTTCATCTCTCTCTCTCTCTCTCTCCTCATCTCTCTCTCTATCTCCTCATCTTCTCATCTCTCTCTCTCTCTCTCTCTCTCTCTCTCTCTCTCTCTCTCTCTCTCTCTCTCTCTCTCTCTCTCTCTCTCTCTCTCTCTCTCTCTCTCTCTCTCTCTCTCTCTCTCTCTCTCTCTCTCTCTCTCTCTCTCTCTCTCCTCATCTTTTCATCTCTCTCAATTCAATTCAATTCAAGGGGCTTTATTGGCATGGGAAACATGTGTTAACATTGCCAAAGCAAGTGAGGTAGATAATATACAAAAGTGAAGTAAACAATACAAATTAACAGTAAACATTACACATACAGAAGTTTCAAAACAATAAAGACATTACAAATGTCATATTATATATATATATACAGTGTTGTAACAATGTACAAATGGTTAAAGTACACAAGGGGAAATAAATAAGCATACATATGGGTTGTATTTACAATGGTGTTTGTTCTTCACTGGTTGCCCTTTTCTTGTGGCAACAGGTCACAAATCTTGCTGCTGTGATGGCACACTGTGGAATTTCACCCAGTAGATATGGGAGTTTATCAAAATTGGATTTGTTTTCGAATTCTTTGTGGATCTGTGTAATCTGAGGGAAATATGTCTCTCTAATATGGTCATACATTTGGCAGGAGGTGAGTAAGTGCAGCTCAGTTTCCACCTCATTTTGTGGGCAGTGTGCACATAGCCTGTCTTCTCTTGAGAGCCATGTCTGCTTACGGCGGCCTTTCTCAATAGCAAGGCTATGCTCACTGAGTCTGTACATAGTCAAAGCTTTCCTTAAGTTTGGGTCAGTCACAGTGGTCAGGTATTCTGCCACTGTGTACTCTCTGTTTAGGGCCAAATAGCATTCTAGTTTGCTCTGTTTTTTTGTTAATTCTTTCCAATGTGTCAAGTAATTATCTTTTTGTTTTCTCATGATTTGGTTGGGTCTAATTGTGCTGTTGTCCTGGGGCTCTGTGGGGTGTGTTTGTGTTTGTGAACAGAGCCCCAGGACCAGCTTGCTTAGGGGCTCTTCTCCAGGTTCATATCTCTGTAGGTGATGGCTTTGTTATGGAAGGTTTGGGAATCGCTTCCTTTTAGGTGGTTGTAGAATTTAACGGCTCTTTTCTGGATTTTGATAATTAGTGGGTATCGGCCTAATTCTGCTCTGCATGCATTTATTGGTGTTCTATGTTGTACACAGAGGATATTTTTGCAGAATTCTGCATGCAGAGTCTCAATTTGGTGTCTGTCCCATTTTGTGAAGTCTTGGTTGGTGAGCGGACCCCAGACCTCACAACCATAAAGGGCAATGGGCTCTATGACTGATTCAAGTATTTTTAGCCAGATCCTAATTGGTATGTTGAAATTTATGTTCCTTTTGATGGCATAGAATGCCCTTCTTGCCTCTCAGATCGTTCACAGCTTTGTGGAAGTTACCTGTGGCGTTGATGTTTAGGCCAAGGTATGTAGAGTTTTTTGTGTGCTCTAGGGCAACAGTGTCTAGATGGAATTTGTGGTCCTGGCAACTGGACCTTTTTTGGAACACCATTATTTTGGTCTTACTGAGATTTACTGTCAGGGCCCAGGTCTGACAGAATCTGTGCAGAAGATCTAGCTGCTGCTGTAGGCCCTCCTTGGTTGGTGACAGAAGCACCAGATCATCAGCAAACAGTAGACATTTGACTTCGGATTCTAGTAGGGTGAGGCCGGGTGCTGCAGACTGTTCTAGTGCCCGCGCCAATTCGTTGATATATATGTTGAAGAGGCTGGGGCTTAAGCTGCATCCCTGTCTCACCCCACAACCCTGTGTGAAGAAATGTGTGTGTTTTTTGCCAATTTTAACCGCACACTTGTTGTTTGTGTACATGGATTTTATAATGTCGTATGTTTTACCACCAACAGCACTTTCCATCAATTTGTATAGCAGACCCTCATGCCAAATTGAGTCGAAGGCTTTTTTGAAATCAACAAAGCATGAGAAGACTTTGCCTTTGTTTTGGTTTGTTTGGTTGTCAATTAGGGTGTGCAGGGTGAATACATGGTCTGTTGTACGGTAATTTGGTAAAAAGCCAATTTGACATTTGCTCAGTACATTGTTTTCATTGAGGAAATGTACGTGTCTGCTGTTAATGATAATGCAGAGGATTTTCCCAAGGTTGCTGTTGACGCATATTCCACGGTAGTTATTGGGGTCAAATTTGTCTCCACTTTTGTGGATTGGGGTGATCAGTCCTTGGTTCCAAATATTGGGGAAGATGCCAGAGCTAAGGACGATGTTAAAGAGTTTTAGTATAGCCAATTGGAATTTGTTGTCTGTATATTTGATAATTTCATTAAGGATACCATCAACACCACAGGCCTTCTCTCTCTCTATCTCCTCATCTCTCTCTCTATCTCCTCATCTCTCTCTCTCTCCTCATCTCTTTCTCATCTCCTCATCTCTCTCTCTATCTCCTCATCTCTCTCCTCATCTCCTCATCTCTCTCTATCTCATCTCCTCATCTCTCTCTCTCTCTCTCTCTCTCTCTCTCTCTCTCTCTCTCTCTCTCTCTCTCTCTCTCTCTCTCTCTCTCTCTCTCTCTCTCTCTCTTCATCTTCTCATCTTTCTCTTTCTCTCTCCTCATATTTTCATCTCTCTCTCTCTCTCTCAATCTCCTCATCTCTATCTCTCTCTTTCTATCTCCTCATCCCTCTCTCTAACTCCTCATCTCTCTCTCCTCATCTCTCTCTCTCTCCTCATCTCCTCATCTCTCTCTCTATCTCCGCACCTCTCTCTCTATCTCCTCGTCTCTATCTCTCCCTTTCTATCTCGTCATCCCTCTCTCTATCTCCTCATCTCTCTCTCTCCTCATCTCTTTCTCCTCCTCATCTCTCTTTCTCTATCTCCTCATCTCTCTCTCTCTCCGCAGCTCCAGGCCTCTGTTTTTTCCCCTCTTTCCCCTACTAATTCTCCCAGCCCTTCTTCCTCCTTGCTTGCAGCAATAAATTACACACTAACTCAATGTACATCTCTTTGTTCTCCCCGCCAGATAATTCAATTCATTTTAGCCAGGCTCTGCATTCCCAATGATGAATGCATTGACTATGCAATTAAACAGGCCTATGCATTAAAGCGCACGTACTACGCTCCTGTACACACACATGCCCACACCTAGGACACATGCATGCACGCACGAACTCACGCACACACACATGCACACACACATGCAAAAACGCACGTACACAAGCACACTCGCACACACATCAATTCACACAAAGACCCTATAGTTCCCTGTCCAAATGTATAAAACCATGAGATTAAGGCACACAAGAATGTCATTGAAAAATATGGAACATCAATATACCTCGCCTTAACCACGTTCAACATTCAATTAGTCAAACAAGCCTTCAGAATGTTGTGGCCACCTACAACATGTGCTCTGCCTTGCATACAGCTCTTTCAGTGAACATGTAAAGAGAATATAGCGTATCAATATGTATTCTATAGCCACATTTCTATGATGCCCCATTTCAGTCCTGGTTCCTGGTGGCACACCTGACGTACTGCACGCAAACATGAACATGTCACCCATTACTGTATAGAAACAGTAGCAGATGCATGGCTTTGTTGTTAATCAACCAGGTCTTATTATGGTCCAAATAACCCAATGTCTCTGCCACACCCAGCAGACTGAGACGGAGAGAGATGTGGAGCTGGTCCAGTATGAGGAGGATGTCAGCTGTTAAGCCAGGCTGGGGCTGGGATGGTCTGTCTAACCCCTGGGCTCAGAACAGGCTGCTATCCTAAAGGTGACCTCTCAGACCTTGGAGCACTGCTACTGAGTTCTCTCTCTCCAGTGTCCTCCATCTTCTCCTCCCTCTGGGTCTGTCTGTGTCTGTCTAAGGCTTCCTGTGGTTTGATTAATGTTTGCTCAACAACATCCCGTCTGCGTCCGCTCTCACCTCACTGTCACGACTAGAGGGGAGTGTTAGTCAGTCAGTCCGTTAGTCAGTCAGTCAGTGGTCAGACTCAGGACATATTCAATTCTGGGTTTGGTTGGTTCTCTGTGAGGGTTTGTGGGTCAGACCCGTGACCAGGTTTACTGTACGAGGTCTGACTAGCTCATAACAGTAGTATTACTATTTATAGAACCTACTTATAGCACTATACAGAGATACTGATCATAGCCAAGGACATGGTTGAGATGAGTTGATAGTAGTGGAATCAAAAAGGAAGAAATGGTCAAAGGTCTGGGGATCTCCATTTCTTCCTTTTAGAAGAGAGAGAGATTTACAGTGGCACCCGAGCAGCTCATTGTCCCCACAACGAGCACCCACTTTAAATGCTGGAGGATTGTAAGAAGGCACTGGGTGATTAATGGTGCGTGTGTAAACAAAACCCTTAAAACAAAAGCTAGAGTGTAAAGAACAGAGATAAGGCTTGACTCCAGTCAAGTTTGGCATCATCCCTCTTCCACTAACAACCTCTACTGTCACACGGTGATAGGGGGGGGGGGGGGGGGGGGGGTACGTGGAATGGAAAGAAAGAGAGAGAGAATACGACAACCCGGTTACGCACATTCATTCTTTAAATGAAACCAGATAATTGTGAGAGGAACTGACCTGTCTTCATTCTTTGAATAAATAAAAACGTGTGATCTGCCTAAAATATGGACAATGCCATTATGGATTTAATTTAAATAGACCACTTGTTATTGTGCCATGCTGTGGCTAGCTGTGAATGTTAAAATGGCTGTCGTGACTTATAGCAGGGGAGAGAGATTGATCCAACCTGTGTTGGTAGAAAAAAATAACCATTTACAAAATAGTCCATGAAAAGAAACCTGCCTTGACACAGTAGTGGGCTCCTATTCAAGTTTCAAGTTTTAATGTCACATGCACAAGTACAGTGCTTTTCTTGAAAACACCAATAATGCAGTAATCAATAACAATGTAATACAAAAAATATCAAAGTAGAACAAAAACACATACAAAAATAAGAAGAACATGACAAAGTAAGTAAGAATAATATATATAGGGTCAGTTTCAGTACCATATTTAAAGTGTGCAGGGATATTAGATCTACAGAGGTAGATATGTATCAAGGTACGGTGACTAGGCATCAGGATATCTGATAAACAGAGTAGCAGCAGCGTGTATGATGATTGTATGTGAGTGGGTGTATAGAGTCAGTATAAATATATGTGCATATTATGTGTGTGAGAGCAAATGATGGATTGAGTGTTTGTATGTGTGTTGGAGTATCAGTGTGTGTAGTGTGTAGGGCCCTGGGAGTGTGCATAGAGACAATGCAAAAATAAGAATAAAATACAAAGGTCAACTCAGATAGTCCATGTAGCCATTTTGTTAGCTATTTAGTTAGCTATTTAGTTAGCTATTTAGTTAGCTATTTAGCAGTCTTATGGCATTGGGATAGAAGCTGTTCAGGAGCCTGTTGGTGTCAGACTTGATGCACCGGTACCGCATGACGTGCGGAAGCAGTCTATGGCTTGGGTGGTTGGAGTCTTTAATGATTTTCTGGGCCTTCCTTCCACACCGCTTGATATAGAGATCTTGGATGGCAGGGAGCTTGGCTCCAGTGATGTACTGGGCTGTCCGCACCACCCTCTGTAGCACCATGTGATCGAGGGCGGTGCTTTTGCCATACCAAGCGGTGATGCAGCCAGTCAATGGGTGAACAGGGAGTACAGGAGGGGACTAAGCACACACCCCTGTGGGGCCCCTGTGTTGAGGGTCCGCGTGGCGAAGTGCTGTTGTCTACCCTCACCACCTGGGGTCGGCCTGCCACTTGCATGACACGATGCTGTACAAATCAGAAACCCTGTTCCAATTTTTAAGGTTTATCACACAGAATAATTTAGTTTCTCATATATAAATGATTCATCTCCCATTGTCACATGAGCAAATTATGTCTTTAGGACACACACGGCAAGTGGGTAAAAGGTAAGGGATGTTAGATATGATTGTGCTAGATTTTTTTTCTTCCTATTCAGGTATTTGGGCAGGTTCAACATGATCTCTAATCTTTACAGAGGACACTTCCCGCTCTTGCTTCTTTTTGACACCTGCTTCCTTATGGATGTGTGGCTCCTTCCACTGGATGGGATGATCCTCTGGAAGATCAGGACTATCTATCCTCCCTGTTCCTGTATTAGCTAGTTAGTAGTGGTCATGTGTTAAACTCATATGATAGCATGCTTCCTGTGACGAGACGTATCTTGGGTCACAGCGTGATTGAAGCTGAAGCCCAGGTAGGTGGGCATCGTATTCTACCGGGCTCTAGAAACTTCTCCTAATTCATATGACCTATTTCCAAGAGGGTGCAAAAGTTGAGACTGATTTTTCAGTGAGTACAGAGAACCTCGTTCTCTCCCATTTTATTCTGAAGAGGAGTCAGTGTGTCAACCTGTGGGGTTATAGCCTGGTGTTTACATAATGGCGGAGATAGCTTCCATGTCCTCCCTCTCAAATACTTTAGATAGGGCCTAGTTCCACTCCCCCGGTCTATACAACTCACTATTTGTGGGCTGTGTCTCGTTCCAGCCAGCAGCGCTCACCACATAGTGAGGCAGCTAAATCATTGAGAATGCATCACGTCATGTCTAATCCTCAGGAAGGTCTAAGGAACTAACGGGTCACATTGAGGGGAATAATTCTGGGTCAGAAAAGGGAGATTGAAATGAATAGGTTGAGCGGCTCAGGCTCAGAGCTGTAGCCAGCCAGCTACCTTTCTTGCCATTTCCATCTCCCATTCCTCTGATGTGCTCATGTTAAGCCTGGTAGGGTCACAGCTGCTGTAGGTCAAAGAAAAACCAAAGCAGAGCACAGCAGCCATTGTATTACTACCTACAGCAATAAAAGATGGGCCTGTTGGGAGTGCACACTAAACATCCATCGTAGCTCTACGGACAGTGTTTTGATCAACACAGTGCGCTGCACCTCTAATATTTATGCATTACATCACATCACATTAATTGTGCAGCAGTACTGACAAACTCTGGCTCCTGTCTCCTCGGCCCTGTACATCTCTGAGGTTAATGCAAGAAATACTGTTTTCAATTCAAATTTTGTATCAAGGCACTCCGCGTTGCGTCGTGCTTACGAACAGCCCTTAGCCATGGTATATTGGCCATATATCACATCTCCTCGTGCCTTATTGCTTAAATATAGTATCATGAGCATATTACTTGTTGCAATGGTTTATTGTTTATAGACTATAAATATCAGGTTTCTCTTCACAAAAGGGTACAAATGATTTCAGATTTTCTTCTATAAGCTTTTCGTATCTCATGATACAGGTGTTTCAGTGTGTGTGTACTGTATGTATCAGTGAGCTTCATTAGAGCGAGCAGTCAGTCCAGCCAACCACTCTTCCCATCGACCGCACAGCGCTGCCCGTCTCTTAGCAACAGGAGAAGTGCCTGTGGCCGACTGTTAACTTTGCGCCCGGGTCCGTGATTTCTCCTGCTTTGGGTGAGGTGACTTTCATGTGTGATATGCGTTTGAGCGATCTCTCCCCCCCCCCCCCCCTTCATTCCACACCCCTCCCCTCGCCAATGGTGCTGTCGGGGTGTGTCGTGGCGGAGAGGAGCAGCCTTGCTGTCGGAAAGCATTGGTTCTGATTCCTGTTCACTATCTCCCCAACGGCAACGTCTCTTTGAAATAGGGAAGACATAAAAGAGCAGGATCACAGTGACTGCTCACTGACTCTGCTATAACGAGAGGAAGTTCTGAGAAACCCAGTGAGAGGGAGGGGAGGGGAGAGATGGTGGTAGCGACGGAGGAAAAGAGAGAGAAAAACATTTGAGAAGAGAAGCATAGATGTGGAAAGAGAGATTTAGGTAAAAAAATATTCAACCCCATTGACTTTTTCCCAAAAATGTTGTGTTAGTCTGAATTTAAAATGGATCACATTTAGATTTTTTGTCACTGATCTACACACAATACCCATAATGTCAAAATATATACATTTTTTGATGTTTATAAATTAATACAAAATGAAAAGCTGAAATGTCTTGAATCAGTAAGTGTTCAACACCTTTGTTATGGAAAGCCTAAATAAGTTCAGGAGTAAACATTTGCTAAGTCATATAATAAGTTGACTCTGACTCACTCTGTGGGCAATAATAGTGGTTACCATGATTTTTGAATGACTACCCCATCTCTGTACTCCACACATACAATTATCTGGAAGGTCCCTCAGTCAAGTAGTGAAATTCAAGCACTGATTTAACTACAAAGACCAGGAAGGTTTTCCAATCCTTCGCAAAGATGGGCACCTATAAAATAAAAAAGCAGACATATCCCTTTGAGCATGGTGAAATTATTAATTCTGCTTTGGATGGTGTATCAATACACCCAGTCACAACAAAGATACAGGCGTCCTTCCTAACTCAGTTGCTGGAGAGGAAGGAAACCGCTCAGGGATTTCATCATGAAGCCAATGGTGATTTAAAATAGTTACAGACTTCAATGGCTGTGATAGGAGAAAACTGAGGATGGATTAACAACATTGTATTTACTCCACAATACTAACCTAAATGACAAAGTGAAAAGAAGGAAGCCTGTACAGAATACAGTTCAATGTAACGTCGATAGGTTTGGGCTACTACATGATACCCTAATTATCTATACCCATCATGCTACAACCTAGCCTATGAATGAAAGTTTTCAACGTAGGTGCACACAGGTTGGGAGAAAGATTTGAGGAGACAGACAGTGACACATTCAATATCGCACACTCTTGCCTGCATCTAGCTAGGGTGTAATTATTAGTCCAACAGTTTATCCCCATTTCGTTCCGTTTGCTTCTGTTTAAAAAACGTTTTCCAACAGAATCAGAGGAATGAATACACCCCTGATCTCACGCAAACAGTTATCTTTCAAACGTCACTTACAAACATCTCTCTCTCTCTCTCTCTTGCTCCCCTTCATTTTTGAAGAAATTTACATGTATTTGTTCAAAACTGTTCAACTATTGTCTTTCTCTCTCTTTGAGTCAACTACTCACCACATGTTTTGCACTGCAGTGCTAGCTAGCTGTAGCTTATGCTTTCAGTACCAGATTCATTCTCTGATCATTTGATTGTGTGGACAACATGTCAGTTCATGCTATAAGAGCTCTGATAGGTTGGAGGATGTCCCCTGAAAGTTGTCATAATTACTGCGTAAGTTTATTGAAGGGGGTGAAAACCATGAGCCTAGTAGGTTTTGTATTGAAGTCAATGTACCCAGAGGAGGACGGAAGCTAGCTGTTCTCCGGCTACACCATGGTGCTACCCTACAGTTGAGGCCACTATAGACCTTCATGGCAAAACGGTGTGTTTTAATCAATTATTTGGTGACATATGAATATATTTTGTATAGTTTATTCTAAAAAGGATCACTTTTTAAATGTTTCACTATTTTTATTTTGAAGCTCCTCTGAGGACCTTCCACTGTGTTATAGGTATGCTTTTCATCGATATTGACTAGGGAGTTTTTCAGGATAAAAATAAACGAAATAGAGCTAAGCACAGGCAAAATCCGAGAGGACAACCTGGTTCAGTCTGCTTTCCAAATTCACCTTTCAGCAGGACAATAACCCATCTTCCTCTAAACCTTGAATTATCAGCAACAAAAGGCTGATCAAAGTGAGATCCTACATCTGTATAATACATCTGTATAAACTCGAAGCGGTGAGTGTAGTAAGTCAGTCATCTACGCTGTATCAACCTAAGGACATATAACATGGCCCGTACTGCTGAGGAGCGGTAGAGCTCTCCATAGCGGCAGACATTTTCAACACTTAATTCATACCAAAGAGCCACTTTCATAATTCATCACAGTCTCCGCACAGCCCTCTCTGCAACAGGCTAAATGTTGGGCTAAACCCTCCATACACATGCACGAACATGCACGCACACGCACACGCACACGCACACGCACACGCACACGCACACGCACACACACACACTAGCCCAGGCTAAAAACACTTAAGATTAAGAGAGGGATAACCCTAACCCTAGCTTCATGTCCACACCCTGGTGCAACTCTAACCCTAGCTTCATGTCCACACCCTGGTCCAACCCTAACCCTAACTTCATGTCCACACCCTGGTCCAACCCTAACCCTAAGCTTCATGTCCACACCCTGGTCCAACCCTAACCCTAAGCTTCATGTCCACACCCTGGTCCAACCCTAACCCTAGCTTCATGTCCACACCCTGGTCCAACCCTAACCCTAGCTTCATGTCCACACCCTGGTGCAACCCTAACCCTAAGCTTCATGTCCACACCCTGGTCCAACCCTAACCCTAGCTTCATGTCCACACCCTGGTCCAACCCTAACCCTAGCTTCATGTCCACACCCTGGTTCAACCCTAACCCTAGCTTCATGTCCACACCCTGGTTCAACCCTAACCCTAGCTTCATGTCCACAACCTGGTCCAACCGTAACCGTAGCTTCATGTCCACACCCTGGTCCAACCCTAACCCTAGCTTCATGTCCACACCCTGGTGCAACCCTAACCCTAGCTTCATGTCCACACCCTGGTCCAACCCTAACCGTAGCTTCATGTCCACACCCTGGTCCAACCCTAACCCTAGCTTCATGTCCACACCCTGGTCCAACCCTAACCCTAGCTTCATGTCCACACCCTGGTGCAACCCTAACCCTAGCTTCATGTCCACACCCTGGTCCAACCCTAACCCTAGCTTCATGTCCACACCCTGGTCCAACCCTAACCCTAGCTTCCAGTCCACAACCTGGTCCAACCCTAACCCTAGCTTCATGTCCACACCCTGGTGCAACCCTAACCCTAGCTTCATGTCCACACCCTGGTCCAACCCTAACCCTAAGCTTCATGTCCACACCCTGGTCCAACCCTAACCCTAGCTTCATGTCCACACCCTGGTCCAACCCTAACCCTAGCTTCATGTCCACACCCTGGTCCAACCCTAACCCTAGCTTCATGTCCACACCCTGGTCCAACCCTAACCCTAGCTTCATGTCCACAACCTGGTCCAACCCTAACCCTAACTTCATGTCCACACCCTGGTCCAACGCCAGCTTCATGTCCACACCCTGGTCCATCCCTAACCCTAGCTTCATGTCCACACCCTGGTGCAACCCTAACCCTAGCTTCATGTCCACACCCTGGTCCAACCCTAACCCTAGCTTCATGTCCACAACCTGGTCCAACCCTAACCCTAGCTTCATGTCCACACCCTGGTCCAACCCTAACCCTAGCTTCATGTCCACAACCTGGTCCAACCCTAACCCTAGCTTCATGTCCACACCCTGGTCCAACCCCAGCTTCATGTCCACACCCTGGTCCAACCCTAACCCTAGCTTCATGTCCACACCCTGGTCCAACCCTAACCCTAGCTTCATGTCCACAACCTGGTCCAACCCTAACCCTAGCTTCATGTCCACACCCTGGTCCAACCCCAGCTTCATGTCCACACCCTGGTCCATCCCTAACCCTAGCTTCATGTCCACACCCTGGTGCAACCCTAACCCTAGCTTCATGTCCACACCCTGGTCCAACCCCAGCTTCATGTCCACACCCTGGTCCATCCCTAACCCTAGCTTCATGTCCACACCCTGGTGCAACCCTAACCCTAGCTTCATGTCCACACCCTGGTCCAACCCTAACCCTAGCTTCATGTCCACACCCTGGTGCAACCCTAACCCTAGCTTCATGTCCACACCCTGGTCCAACCCTAACCCTAGCTTCATGTCTACACCCTGGTCCAACCCTAACCTTAGCTTCATGTCCACAACCTGGTCCAACCCTAACCCTAGCTTCATGTCCACAACCTGGTCCAACCCTAAACCTAGCTTCATGTCCACACCCTGGTCCAACCCTAACCCTAGCTTCATGTCCACACCCTGGTCCAACCCTAACCCTAACTTCATGTCCACACCCTGGTCCAACCCTAACCGCAGCTTCATGTCCACACCCTGGTCCAACCCTAACTTTAACTTCATGTCCACACCCTGGTCCAACCCTAACCCTAGCTTCATGTCCACACCCTGGTCCAACCCTAACCCTAGCTTCATGTCCACACCCTGGTCCAACCCTAACCCTAGCTTCATGTCCACACCCTGGTCCAACCCTAACCCTAGCTTCATGTCCACACCCTGGTGCAACCCTAACCCTAGCTTCATGTCCACACCCTGGTCCAACCCTAACCCTAGCTTCATGTCCACACCCTGGTCCAACCTTAACCCTAGCTTCATGTCCACACCCTGGTCCAACCCTAACCCTAACCTCATGTCCACACCCTGGTGCAACCCTAACCCTAGCTTCATGTCCACACCCTGGTCCAACCCTAACCCTAGCTTCATGTCCACACCCTGGTCCAACCCTAACCCTAGCTTCATGTCCACACCCTGGTCCAACCCTAACCCTAGCTTCATGTCCACACCCTGGTCCAACCCTAACCCTAACTTCATTTCCACACCCTGGTGCAACCCTAACCCTAGCTTCATGTCCACACCCTGGTCCAACCCTAACCCTAAGCTTCATGTCCACACCCTGGTCCAACCCTAACCCTAGCTTCATGTCCACACCCTGGTCCAACCCTAACCCTAGCTTCATGTCCACACCCTGGTGCAACCCTAGCTTCATGTCCACACCCTGGTCCAACCCTAACCCTAACTTCATGTCCACACCCTGGTCCAACCCTAACCCTAAGCTTCATGTCCACACCCTGGTCCAACCCTAACCCTAGCTTCATGTCCACACCCTGGTCCAACCCTAACCCTAGCTTCATGTCCACACCCTGGTCCAACCCTAACCCTAGCTTCATGTCCACACCCTGGTCCAACCCTAACCCTAGCTTCATGTCCACACCCTGGTCCAACCCTAACCCTAGCTTCATGTCCACACCCTGGTGCAACCCTAACCCTAGCTTCATGTCCACACCCTGGTCCAACCCTAACCGTAGCTTCATGTCCACACCCTGGTCCAACCCTAACCCTAGCTTCATGTCCACACCCTGGTCCAACCCTAACCCTAGCTTCATGTCCACACCCTGGTCCAACCCTAACCCTAACTTCATGTCCACACCCTGGTCCAACCCTAACCCTAGCTTCATGTCTACACCCTGGTGCAACCCTAACCCCAGCTTCATGTCCACACCCTGGTCCAACCCTAACCCTAGCTTCATGTCCACACCCTGGTCCAACCCTAACCCTAGCTTCATGTCCACAACCTGGTCCAACCCTAACCCTAGCTTCATGTCCACACCCTGGTCCAACCCCAGCTTCATGTCCACACCCTGGTCCATCCCTAACCCTAGCTTCATGTCCAAACCCTGGTGCAACCCTAACCCTAGCTTCATGTCCACACCCTGGTGCAACCCCAGCTTCATGTCCACACCCTGGTCCATCCCTAACCCTAGCTTCATGTCCACACCCTGGTCCAACCCTAACCCTAGCTTCATGTCCACACCCTGGTCCAACCCTAACCCTAGCTTCATGTCCACACCCTGGTCCAACCCCAGCTTCATGTCCACACCCTGGTCCATCCCTAACCCTAGCTTCATGTCCACACCCTGGTGCAACCCTAACCCTAGCTTCATGTCCACACCCTGGTCCAACCCTAACCCTAGCTTCATGTCCACACCCTGGTGCAACCCTAACCCTAGCTTCATGTCCACACCCTGGTCCAACCCTAACCCTAGCTTCATGTCTACACCCTGGTCCAACCCTAACCTTAGCTTCATGTCCACAACCTGGTCCAACCCTAACCCTAGCTTCATGTCCACAACCTGGTCCAACCCTAAACCTAGCTTCATGTCCACACCCTGGTCCAACCCTAACCCTAGCTTCATGTCCACACCCTGGTCCAACCCTAACCCTAACTTCATGTCCACACCCTGGTCCAACCCTAACCGCAGCTTCATGTCCACACCCTGGTCCAACCCTAACTTTAACTTCATGTCCACACCCTGGTCCAACCCTAACCCTAGCTTCATGTCCACACCCTGGTCCAACCTTAACCCTAACTTCATGTCCACACCCTGGTCCAACCCTAACCCTAGCTTCATGTCCACACCCTGGTCCAACCCTAACCCTAGCTTCATGTCCACACCCTGGTGCAACCCTAACCCTAGCTTCATGTCCACACCCTGGTCCAACCCTAACCCTAGCTTCATGTCCACACCCTGGTCCAACCTTAACCCTAGCTTCATGTCCACACCCTGGTCCAACCCTAACCCTAACATCATGTCCACACCCTGGTGCAACCCTAACCCTAGCTTCATGTCCACACCCTGGTCCAACCCTAACCCTAGCTTCATGTCCACACCCTGGTCCAACCCTAACCCTAGCTTCATGTCCACACCCTGGTCCAACCCTAACCCTAGCTTCATGTCCACACCCTGGTCCAACCCTAACCCTAACTTCATGTCCACACCCTGGTCCAACCCTAACCCTAGCTTCATGTCCACACCCTGGTCCAACCCTAACCCTAAGCTTCATGTCCACACCCTGGTCCAACCCTAACCCTAGCTTCATGTCCACACCGTGGTCCAACCCTAACCCTAGCTTCATGTCCACACCCTGGTGCAACCCTAACCCTAGCTTCATGTCCACACCCTGGTCCAACCCTAACCCTAACTTCATGTCCACACCCTGGTCCAACCCTAACCCTAAGCTTCATGTCCACACCCTGGTCCAACCCTAACCCTAGCTTCATGTCCACACCCTGGTCCAACCCTAACCCTAGCTTCATGTCCACACCCTGGTCCAACCCTAACCCTAGCTTCATGTCCACACCCTGGTCCAACCCTAACCCTAGCTTCATGTCCACACCCTGGTCCAACCCTAACCCTAGCTTCATGTCCACACCCTGGTGCAACCCTAACCCTAGCTTCATGTCCACACCCTGGTCCAACCCTAACCGTAGCTTCATGTCCACACCCTGGTCCGACCCTAACCCTAGCTTCATGTCCACACCCTGGTCCAACCCTAACCCTAGCTTCATGTCCACACCCTGGTCCAACCCTAACCCTAACTTCATGTCCACACCCTGGTCCAACCCTAACCCTAGCTTCATGTCCACACCCTGGTGCAACCCTAACCCCAGCTTCATGTCCACACCCTGGTCCAACCCTAACCCTAGGTTCATGTCCACACCCTGGTCCAACCCTAACCCTAGCTTCATGTCCACAACCTGGTCCAACCCTAACCCTAGCTTCATGTCCACACCCTGGTCCAACCCCAGCTTCATGTCCACACCCTGGTCCATCCCTAACCCTAGCTTCATGTCCACACCCTGGTGCAACCCTAACCCTAGCTTCATGTCCACACCCTGGTGCAACCCCAGCTTCATGTCCACACCCTGGTCCATCCCTAACCCTAGCTTCATGTCCACACCCTGGTCCAACCCTAACCCTAGCTTCATGTCCACACCCTGGTCCAACCCTAACCCTAGCTTCATGTCCACACCCTGGTCCAACCCCAGCTTCATGTCCACACCCTGGTCCATCCCTAACCCTAGCTTCATGTCCACACCCTGGTCCAACCCTAACCCTAGCTTCATGTCCACACCCTGGTCCAACCCTAACCCTAGCTTCATGTCCACACCCTGGTGCAACCCTAACCCTAGCTTCATGTCCACACCCTGGTCCAACCCTAACCCTAGCTTCATGTCTACACCCTGGTCCAACCCTAACCTTAGCTTCATGTCCACAACCTGGTCCAACCCTAACCCTAGCTTCATGTCCACAACCTGGTCCAACCCTAAACCTAGCTTCATGTCCACACCCTGGTCCAACCCTAACCCTAGCTTCATGTCCACACCCTGGTCCAACCCTAACCCTAACTTCATGTCCACACCCTGGTCCAACCCTAACCGCAGCTTCATGTCCACACCCTGGTCCAACCCTAACTTTAACTTCATGTCCACACCCTGGTCCAACCCTAACCCTAGCTTCATGTCCACACCCTGGTCCAACCCTAACCCTAGCTTCATGTCCACACCCTGGTCCAACCCTAACCCTAGCTTCATGTCCACACCCTGGTCCAACCCTAACCCTAGCTTCATGTCCACACCCTGGTGCAACCCTAACCCTAGCTTCATGTCCACACCCTGGTCCAACCCTAACCCTAGCTTCATGTCCACACCCTGGTCCAACCTTAACCCTAGCTTCATGTCCACACCCTGGTCCAACCCTAACCCTAACATCATGTCCACACCCTGGTGCAACCCTAACCCTAGCTTCATGTCCACACCCTGGTCCAACCCTAACCCTAGCTTCATGTCCACACCCTGGTCCAACCCTAACCCTAGCTTCATGTCCACACCCTGGTCCAACCCTAACCCTAGCTTCATGTCCACACCCTGGTCCAACCCTAACCCTAACTTCATGTCCACACCCTGGTGCAACCCTAACCCTAGCTTCATGTCCACACCCTGGTCCAACCCTAACCCTAAGCTTCATGTCCACACCCTGGTCCAACCCTAACCCTAGCTTCATGTCCACACCCTGGTCCAACCCTAACCCTAGCTTCATGTCCACACCCTGGTGCAACCCTAACCCTAGCTTCATGTCCACACCCTGGTCCAACCCTAACCCTAACTTCATGTCCACACCCTGGTCCAACCCTAACCCTAAGCTTCATGTCCACACCCTGGTCCAACCCTAACCCTAGCTTCATGTCCACACCCTGGTCCAACCCTAACCCTAGCTTCATGTCCACACCCTGGTCCAACCCTAACCCTAGCTTCATGTCCACACCCTGGTCCAACCCTAACCCTAGCTTCATGTCCACACCCTGGTCCAACCCTAACCCTAGCTTCATGTCCACACCCTGGTGCAACCCTAACCCTAGCGTCATGTCCACACACTGGTCCAACCCTAACCGTAGCTTCATGTCCACACCCTGGTCCAACCCTAACCCTAGCTTCATGTCCACACCCTGGTCCAACCCTAACCCTAGCTTCATGTCCACACCCTGGTCCAACCCTAACCCTAACTTCATGTCCACACCCTGGTCCAACCCTAACCCTAGCTTCATGTCCACACCCTGGTGCAACCCTAACCCCAGCTTCATGTCCACACCCTGGTCCAACCCTAACCCTAGCTTCATGTCCACACCCTGGTCCAACCCTAACCCTAGCTTCATGTCCACAACCTGGTCCAACCCTAACCCTAGCTTCATGTCCACACCCTGGTCCAACCCCAGCTTCATGTCCACACCCTGGTCCATCCCTAACCCTAGCTTCATGTCCACACCCTGGTGCAACCCTAACCCTAGCTTCATGTCCACACCCTGGTGCAACCCCAGCTTCATGTCCACACCCTGGTCCATCCCTAACCCTAGCTTCATGTCCACACCCTGGTCCAACCCTAACCCTAGCTTCATGTCCACACCCTGGTCCAACCCTAACCCTAGCTTCATGTCCACACCCTGGTCCAACCCCAGCTTCATGTCCACACCCTGGTCCATCCCTAACCCTAGCTTCATGTCCACACCCTGGTCCAACCCTAACCCTAGCTTCATGTCCACACCCTGGTCCAACCCTAACCCTAGCTTCATGTCCACACCCTGGTGCAACCCTAACCCTAGCTTCATGTCCACACCCTGGTCCAACCCTAACCCTAGCTTCATGTCTACACCCTGGTCCAACCCTAACCTTAGCTTCATGTCCACAACCTGGTCCAACCATAAACCTAGCTTCATGTCCACAACCTGGTCCAACCCTAAACCTAGCTTCATGTCCACACCCTGGTCCAACCCTAACCCTAGCTTCATGTCCACACCCTGGTCCAACCCTAACCCTAACTTCATGTCCACACCCTGGTCCAACCCTAACCGCAGCTTCATGTCCACACCCTGGTCCAACCCTAACTTTAACTTCATGTCCACACCCTGGTCCAACCCTAACCCTAGCTTCATGTCCACACCCTGGTCCATCCCTAACCCTAGCTTCATGTCCACACCCTGGTCCAACCCTAACCCTAGCTTCATGTCCACACCCTGGTCCAACCCTAACCCTAGCTTCATGTCCACACCCTGGTGCAACCCTAACCCTAGCTTCATGTCCACACCCTGGTCCAACCCTAACCCTAGCTTCATGTCTACACCCTGGTCCAACCTAACCTTAGCTTCATGTCCACAACCTGGTCCAACCCTAACCCTAGCTTCATGTCCACAACCTGGTCCAACCCTAAACCTAGCTTCATGTCCACACCCTGGTCCAACCCTAACCCTAGCTTCATGTCCACACCCTGGTCCAACCTTAACCCTAGCTTCATGTCCACACCCTGGTCCAACCCTAACCCTAACATCATGTCCACACCCTGGTGCAACCCTAACCCTAGCTTCATGTCCACACCCTGGTCCAACCCTAACCCTAGCTTCATGTCCACACCCTGGTCCAACCCTAACCCTAGCTTCATGTCCACACCCTGGTCCAACCCTAACCCTAGCTTCATGTCCACACCCTGGTCCAACCCTAACCCTAACTTCATGTCCACACCCTGGTGCAACCCTAACCCTAGCTTCATGTCCACACCCTGGTCCAACCCTAACCCTAAGCTTCATGTCCACACCCTGGTCCAACCCTAACCCTAGCTTCATGTCCACACCCTGGTCCAACCCTAACCCTAGCTTCATGTCCACACCCTGGTGCAACCCTAACCCTAGCTTCATGTCCACACCCTGGTCCAACCCTAACCCTAACTTCATGTCCACACCCTGGTCCAACCCTAACCCTAAGCTTCATGTCCACACCCTGGTCCAACCCTAACCCTAGCTTCATGTCCACACCCTGGTCCAACCCTAACCCTAGCTTCATGTCCACACCCTGGTCCAACCCTAACCCTAGCTTCATGTCCACACCCTGGTCCAACCCTAACCCTAGCTTCATGTCCACACCCTGGTCCAACCCTAACCCTAGCTTCATGTCCACACCC
The DNA here is from genome assembly GCF_045679555.1 of Salvelinus alpinus. Taxonomy (NCBI): domain Eukaryota; kingdom Metazoa; phylum Chordata; class Actinopteri; order Salmoniformes; family Salmonidae; genus Salvelinus; species Salvelinus alpinus. The sequence continues at coordinate 33,162,466 of NC_092104.1, forward strand.
TGGTGCAACCCTAACCCTAGCGTCATGTCCACACCCTGGTCCAACCCTAACCGTAGCTTCATGTCCACACCCTGGTCCAACCCTAACCCTAGCTTCATGTCCACACCCTGGTGCAACCCTAACCCTAGCTTCATGTCCACACCCTGGTCCAACCCTAACCCTAACTTCATGTCCACACCCTGGTCCAACCCTAACCCTAAGCTTCATGTCCACACCCTGGTCCAACCCTAACCCTAGCTTCATGTCCACACCCTGGTCCAACCCTAACCCTAGCTTCATGTCCACACCCTGGTCCAACCCTAACCCTAGCTTCATGTCCACACCCTGGTCCAACCCTAACCCTAGCTTCATGTCCACACCCTGGTCCAACCCTAACCCTAGCTTCATGTCCACACCCTGGTGCAACCCTAACCCTAGCGTCATGTCCACACCCTGGTCCAACCCTAACCGTAGCTTCATGTCCACACCCTGGTCCAACCCTAACCCTAGCTTCATGTCCACACCCTGGTCCAACCCTAACCCTAGCTTCATGTCCACACCCTGGTCCAACCCTAACCCTAACTTCATGTCCACACCCTGGTCCAACCCTAACCCTAGCTTCATGTCCACACCCTGGTGCAACCCTAACCCCAGCTTCATGTCCACACCCTGGTCCAACCCTAACCCTAGCTTCATGTCCACACCCTGGTCCAACCCTAACCCTAGCTTCATGTCCACAACCTGGTCCAACCCTAACCCTAGCTTCATGTCCACACCCTGGTCCAACCCCAGCTTCATGTCCACACCCTGGTCCATCCCTAACCCTAGCTTCATGTCCACACCCTGGTGCAACCCTAACCCTAGCTTCATGTCCACACCCTGGTGCAACCCCAGCTTCATGTCCACACCCTGGTCCATCCCTAACCCTAGCTTCATGTCCACACCCTGGTCCAACCCTAACCCTAGCTTCATGTCCACACCCTGGTCCAACCCTAACCCTAGCTTCATGTCCACACCCTGGTCCAACCCCAGCTTCATGTCCACACCCTGGTCCATCCCTAACCCTAGCTTCATGTCCACACCCTGGTCCAACCCTAACCCTAGCTTCATGTCCACACCCTGGTCCAACCCTAACCCTAGCTTCATGTCCACACCCTGGTGCAACCCTAACCCTAGCTTCATGTCCACACCCTGGTCCAACCCTAACCCTAGCTTCATGTCTACACCCTGGTCCAACCCTAACCTTAGCTTCATGTCCACAACCTGGTCCAACCATAAACCTAGCTTCATGTCCACAACCTGGTCCAACCCTAAACCTAGCTTCATGTCCACACCCTGGTCCAACCCTAACCCTAGCTTCATGTCCACACCCTGGTCCAACCCTAACCCTAACTTCATGTCCACACCCTGGTCCAACCCTAACCGCAGCTTCATGTCCACACCCTGGTCCAACCCTAACTTTAACTTCATGTCCACACCCTGGTCCAACCCTAACCCTAGCTTCATGTCCACACCCTGGTCCATCCCTAACCCTAGCTTCATGTCCACACCCTGGTCCAACCCTAACCCTAGCTTCATGTCCACACCCTGGTCCAACCCTAACCCTAGCTTCATGTCCACACCCTGGTGCAACCCTAACCCTAGCTTCATGTCCACACCCTGGTCCAACCCTAACCCTAGCTTCATGTCTACACCCTGGTCCAACCTAACCTTAGCTTCATGTCCACAACCTGGTCCAACCCTAACCCTAGCTTCATGTCCACAACCTGGTCCAACCCTAAACCTAGCTTCATGTCCACACCCTGGTCCAACCCTAACCCTAGCTTCATGTCCACACCCTGGTCCAACCCTAACCCTAACTTCATGTCCACACCCTGGTCCAACCCTAACCGCAGCTTCATGTCCACACCCTGGTCCAACCCTAACTTTAACTTCATGTCCACACCCTGGTCCAACCCTAACCCTAGCTTCATGTCCACACCCTGGTCCAACCCTAACCCTAGCTTCATGTCCACACCCTGGTCCAACCCTAACCCTAGCTTCATGTCCACACCCTGGTCCAACCCTAACCCTAGCTTCATGTCCACACCCTGGTGCAACCCTAACCCTAGCTTCATGTCCACACCCTGGTCCAACCCTAACCCTAGCTTCATGTCCACACCCTGGTCCAACCTTAACCCTAGCTTCATGTCCACACCCTGGTCCAACCCTAACCCTAACATCATGTCCACACCCTGGTGCAACCCTAACCCTAGCTTCATGTCCACACCCTGGTCCAACCCTAACCCTAGCTTCATGTCCACACCCTGGTCCAACCCTAACCCTAGCTTCATGTCCACACCCTGGTCCAACCCTAACCCTAGCTTCATGTCCACACCCTGGTCCAACCCTAACCCTAACTTCATGTCCACACCCTGGTGCAACCCTAACCCTAGCTTCATGTCCACACCCTGGTCCAACCCTAACCCTAAGCTTCATGTCCACACCCTGGTCCAACCCTAACCCTAGCTTCATGTCCACACCCTGGTCCAACCCTAACCCTAGCTTCATGTCCACACCCTGGTGCAACCCTAACCCTAGCTTCATGTCCACACCCTGGTCCAACCCTAACCCTAACTTCATGTCCACACCCTGGTCCAACCCTAACCCTAAGCTTCATGTCCACACCCTGGTCCAACCCTAACCCTAGCTTCATGTCCACACCCTGGTCCAACCCTAACCCTAGCTTCATGTCCACACCCTGGTCCAACCCTAACCCTAGCTTCATGTCCACACCCTGGTCCAACCCTAACCCTAGCTTCATGTCCACACCCTGGTCCAACCCTAACCCTAGCTTCATGTCCACACCCTGGTGCAACCCTAACCCTAGCTTCATGTCCACACCCTGGTCCAACCCTAACCGTAGCTTCATGTCCACACCCTGGTCCAACCCTAACCCTAGCTTCATGTCCACACCCTGGTCCAACCCTAACCCTAGCTTCATGTCCACACCCTGGTCCAACCCTAACCCTAACTTCATGTCCACACCCTGGTCCAACCCTAACCCTAGCTTCATGTCCACACCCTGGTGCAACCCTAACCCTAGCTTCATGTCCACACCCTGGTCCAACCCTAACCCTAGCTTCATGTCCACACCCTGGTCCAACCCTAACCCTAGCTTCATGTCCACACCCTGGTCCAACCCTAACCCTACACGGAGGTCCGTTTGCATCGTGTTCCAAAAATTCAGCCGTACAAATGTACGTATAACTCGACGCATTGTTTAGACGGTGCAGAGCCCTTAATTCTAACCCTACCCAGCAATAACCATTTTATAACCAATCAAATGTAATTGTTCTATGATAAAATCACAGGAGGTTGGTGGCACCTTAGTTGGGGATAATGGGCTCGTGGTAATGACTGGAGCGGAATCAGTGAAATGGTAACAAATACATCAAACATATGGTTTCCAGGTGTTTGATGCCATTCCATTTGCTCTGTTCTGGTCATTATTATGAGCCGTTGTCCCCTCAGCAGCCTCCTGTGGATAAAAGTAATCTATATTTATTAAGTTTAATGGCAGCCCTCTCGGAACCCCATAGTGACCCAGGATGTGTCTATTCAGCAGCCCAGTGCTCAGTCACTCTAAAAGGCAGGCCTCAGAGTGCTATATGGCTGGCCGTGTGCGAGGGGCTCAGAGAGTCTAAGGTCCTGTGCGACTCTGTGTATGATCTTTCATTGTGCCAAGGGGATATGGGTTTGAAAAGGCTAATTTGGGTTTAAGGGCACTGGGCCCCTCGCCAGCCACATCAATCTCATATGCCATTCATCATAGCTACACTATCTTCAACCTCCAGACTGCCACACAGAAACACACAAACAACATGTACGCGCACACAAACACACACATGCATGCACTGACACAACACAAACAGTAACACACGGTATATGCACACGCACAAAATAACATTCTCACTCACACACTGTCATGGAGAACAGAGAGGGCTGACTCATCATCAGAGTGTGGTTGTGTGTGTGTGTGGAAGTGTGTAGTAGAAGGATCATGGCATCTGATCGTGTCTCACAGCAGTGAAACCTAAACTGCCTCAACTCATCATGTGACTGGGTTTGTCTGTGTGTGTCTATTACGTGTGTGTGTGTGTGTGTGTGTTATCTCATCTCCGCCTTCACTGCTCTCTCTCCTGTTTGCATGTTTGCAAAACCCATAAAATGTCCCCATCCCATTTATATCACAAATGAATAGTTCAGATTAATAAATAGGTATATTGCATCATGGTAAAGTCAATTCCAAGTAGGAATTTAGATGGTCTTCATGATCAGGGGAAGAGTAGAAATTATACTACAGAGGGATAAGCCAACCAACCCCCATCCTTCCTCTACTAGAACATCCATAGACAAGACAGAGGCTTAAACCGGTTTAAACTGACCCAAACCGGCTTTTTTCTCCAGATGGCAACGTGATTTTTTCTTCCTTTTTTCTTTCTCCCTTTCTCCAATCGGAAAGGCCATTTTTAACTCTCTTTGCTTCTCACTCTTTGTTGTTGAAATCGTGGCTCCTGGTTAGAGTTCAGTCAGGAGCTCTGGAAGGGTTGGATGGGGGCGTATGGTAGTATCAATGCCACAAATAGCTTTTCACTCCTCTATTTCCCCCCTCTTCTCTTTCTCTCCCTCATACTTTCGACTCTGTCGTTTCCACCCCTCTCCATCTGCAGTCTGACCTCTGCTATTCTTTACTCTGATTCCTGCGTGTTCAAAGGCGGCAGGATGTCAGTAATTGGAAGGGATGTGATGGAGCGGAGGGCCCCTCTGGGCTGGGAGGCCCCCAGTGCTGAAGAGGTCAGAGGGAGCCTGTCTCACTCTGACATGCAGGCCTGGACAGCAGCACCCAGCCAGCCACAACAGGCCCCAGGCAGGCAGGCAGCCCGCTAAGCAGCACTCCTACAGTGAAGGAGCAGTGTCTGTCTGCAGCCGCTCCTCACCAGTCAAAAATTAACTGAACCTTTGAGAGGTTTCCTGCTGTGTTCTGTTCTGTTCTCCTGCACTCAGGGTGACGCAGGGAGCATGGGTAAGACAGGGAGCATGGGTGAGACAGGGAGCATGAATGAGACAGGGAGCATGGGTGAGACAGGGAGCATGGGTGAGACAGGGAGCATGGGTGAGACAGGGAGCATGGGTGAGACAGGGAGCATGGGTGAGACAGGGAGCATGGGTGAGACAGGGAGCATGGGTGAGACAGGGAGCATGGGTGAGACAGGGAGCATGGATGAGACAGGGAGCATGGGTGAGACAGGGAGCATGGGTGAGACAGGGAGCATGGGTGAGACAGGGAGCATGGGTGAGACAGGGAGCATGGATGAGACAGGGAGCATGGATGAGATAGGGAGACTTCAGAGCGGTAGATGAACACACCTGCTATTACAAACACACTCAAACATGGCCATACAACTTCCTTTGGACTGACCCTTGGTTACTAGAGCTTACACTCTCACTATGACTGCCCAATTGCAAGTTAGCAATATGCTAATGCTTCTGTCTCTGCCCTGTCCTCCTCCTGTCCTCTTAAGGGAACGTCTCTGACTATCCCTTGGTGCATCTCCCTACCTTCCGCATGTCTCTAATCAGATCTGTGTGCCAGGGGGAGCCCGGAGAGAGCCCCATCTTTCCCCGACGCAGCCTCTCTTTCCCTCAGACACGGCAGGGCGATTAGCCCACCTCTTCACAGCAGCTTAGACCACAGAGGCGTGGAGAGGTCGGCTTAAGAGGCTGCTTTAACCACATCACCTTCAGAGAAAGATGTCTGGACTACATCAACACCAACAAGCACCCTCGTGAGTCTCACATGCAAGCACACACACTCATGCACGCACACACACACACACGCACGGGCGCACGCACGCACGCACGCACGCACGCACGCACGCACGCACGCACGCACACACACACATACGCTGCCCTCAGCCTATATCATGGTTGAGGGCTGTCCATTAGGGAATCACCCAGCCACCCACCTCATCAGCCCAGGCCAGCCAGGACATAGAGACACCATCGTCTAGCTCCCAAATTCTAACAGGAGGTGTCTCTTTGCCATGTGGGATTACCACGGGACCATGTTAGCACCAGAGTACTTCCTCCTCCTCCTCCTACACCACAAAACCCCTTCCCCTCTCCAAAAGGTATGCTGGTGTTTGGCATTTAGGCAAGGACAGGGCGGCGGTGGGAGGTGAGTCTGGTGCCTGGCACTGTTACCATCATATTGCCCCTCCATGGCCATCTCTGTCCCTCTGGGACGTGACAAACTGTACCCACACCCCCATGGATATCTCTGTCCCTCTGGGACGTGACAAACTGTACCCACACCTCCATGGATATCTCTGTCCCTCTGGGATGTGACAAACTGTACCCACACCTCCATGGATATCTCTGTCCCTCTGGGATGTGACAAACTGTACTCACACCTACATGGATATCTCTGTCCCTCTGGGATGTGACAAACTGTACCCACACCTCCATGGATATCTATGTCCCTCTGGGATGTGACAAACTGTACCCACACCTCCATGGATATCTCTGTCCCTCTGGGATGTGACAAACTGTACCCACACCTCCATGGATATCTCTGTCCCTCTGGGATGTGACAAACTGTACTCACACCTCCATGGATATCTCTGTCCCTCTGGGATGTGACAAACTGTACCCACACCTCCATGGATATCTCTGTCCCTCTGGGATGTGACAAACTGTACCCACACCTCCATGGATATCTCTGTCCCTCTGGGATGTGACAAACTGTACTCACACCTCCATGGATATCTCTGTCCCTCTGGGATGTGACAAACTGTATCCACACCTCCATGGATATCTCTGTCCCTCTGGGACGTGACAAACTGTACCCACACCTCCATGGATATCTCTGTCCCTCTGGGATGTGACAAACTGTACCCACACCTCCATGGATATCTCTGTCCCTCTGGGACGTGACAAACTGTACCCACACCTCCATGGATATCTCTGTCCCTCTGGGACGTGACAAACTGTACCCACACCTCCATGGATATCTCTGTCCCTCTGGGATGTGACAAACTGTACTCACACCTCCATGGATATCTCTGTCCCTCTGGGATGTGACAAACTGTACTCACACCTCCATGGATATCTCTGTCCCTCTGGGATGTGACCAACTGTACCCACACCTCCATGGATATCTCTGTCCCTCTGGGATGTGACAAACTGTACCCACACCTCCATGGATATCTCTGTCCCTCTGGGATGTGACAAACTGTACCCACACCTCCATGGATATCTCTGTCCCTCTGGGATGTGACAAACTGTACCCACACCTCCATGGATATCTCTGCCCCTCTGGGATGTGACAAACTGTACCCACACCTCCATGGATATCTCTGTCCCTCTGGGATGTGACAAACTGTACTCACACCTCCATGGATATATCTGTCCCTCTGGGATGTGACAAACTGTACCCACACCTCCATGGATATCTCTGTCCCTCTGGGATGTGACAAACTGTACCCACACCTCCATGGATATCTCTGTCCCTCTGGGACGTGACAAACTGTACCCACACCTTCATGGATATCTCTGTCCCTCTGGGATGTGACAAACTGTACTCACACCTCCATGGATATCTCTGTCCCTCTGGGATGTGACAAACTTAACCCACACCTCCATGGATATCTCTGTCCCTCTGGGATGTGACAAACTGTACTCACACCTCCATGGATATCTCTGTCCCTCTGGGATGTGACAAACTGTATCCACACCTCCATGGATATCTCTGCCCCTCTGGGATGTGACAAACTGTACTCACACCTCCATGGATATCTATGTCCCTCTGGGATGTGACAAACCGTACCCACACCTCCATGGATATCTCTGTCCCTCTGGGACGTGACAAACTGTACCCACACCTCCATGGATATCTCTGTCCCTCTGGGATGTGACAAACTGTACTCACACCATGGATATCTCTGTCCCTCTGGGATGTGACAAACTGTACCCACACCTCCATGGATATCTCTGTCCCTCTGGGATGTGACAAACTGTACCCACACCTCCATGGATATCTCTGTCCCTCTGGGACGTGACAAACTGTATCCACACCTCCATGGATATCTCTGTCCCTCTGGGATGTGACAAACTGTACCCACACCTCCATGGATATCTCTGTCCCTCTGGGATGTGACAAACTGTACCCACACCTCCATGGATATCTCTGTCCCTCTGGGATGTGACAAATTGTACCCACACCTCCATGGATATCTCTGTCCCTCTGGGATGTGACAAACTGTATCCACACCTCCATGGATATCTCTGTCCCTCTGGGATGTGACAAGCTGTACCCACACCTCCATGGATATCTCTGTCCCTCTGGGATGTGACAAACTGTACCCACACCTCCATGGATATCTATGTCCCTCTGGGATGTGACAAACTGTACCCACACCTCCATGGATATCTATGTCCCTCTGGGATGTGACAAACTTTTCCCACACCTCCATGGATATCTCTGTCCCTCTGGGATATGACAAACTGTACCCACACCTCCATGGATATCTCTGTCCCTCTGGGATGTGACAAACTGTACTCACACCTCCATGGATATCTCTGTCCCCCTGGGACGTGACAAACTGTACCCACACCTCCATGGATATCTCTGTCCCTCTGGGACGTGACAAACTGTACCCACACCTCCATGGATATCTCTGTCCCTCTGGGACGTGACAAACTGTACCCACACCTCCATGGATATCTCTGTCCCTCTGGGATGTGACAAACTGTACCCACACCTCCCAGGGGGATAAGATCTCCCGCCATGCTGTTCGCTCTTCCACCCTTCTGCCCCTCCAAATTTCACCTAAATCTGAGTGACTTCTCTTTTTGGTCTGTCTCCTCTATCCTAACTGATTACTCTTTGTGTGTCCGGGAGGGATAGGGCCATGAACCTTATTGTGCGGTAACCCTCTATACAAGTTAGTACATTTGTTATAGAGCATTATCAAGTAGAATGCCATGTCCTTTGTGTTCTAGATGTTTTAGTTGTCATATTAGATACTGTATATGCAGTTGAATGTTTTTTCTTTGTCATCCCAGCCATCCCTAGTGAAGACTCCTGACTGGGGTGGATGAAAAGGTGACACGGTGTAGCTGACACAAGTAGGGGCACGGAGGGGGGAGGCATGTTACACCTTTTGAAACAGGAGCAGAGGGACTGAGGGAATTCAGGACACCTGAGCCGGCAACCTGAGCCTGGAAGAAGAGAAACCCTGATCCCAGGGGAGAGTGTCGGTGGGGGGGTCTATTCTGGATAGGACTGACTGGGGCCAACTACAGGGCGAAGACGATCGCTCACCACACACGCTAAGAGGATGGGGTTTCAGCAGGATAACAGGTGAGTTGGAGGAGAGGTAGAGTCACTCATTACAAACACACACACTTCTCATTCAGACCTACAGTACATACCGTAGATTACATTTCTATGTCTAGAATTGGTTAGACAAGGTGTCATGCAATGCTTTTGAAAGCTTTATGTCTGCCCCTCTCAGTCAGTATGGAGCCCAATGTTCATCGGCCATCCATTCCTTTGTTATCTCTCCCAGGCTGTATAGCAGCGGGCTATATAGGAGTCAGTGAAGCGGAAGGAATGTGAGGTATGTTCAGGGCCCTGACTGTCAGAGGATTGTGGGTATCTCAGGAGGGTGGTCAGTGCCCACCCCAAGGCCTGCAGGCTGATGCTCCCACACAAGCATAAAGAAGGCCTTGTCCAATGCTCACTCTATCCCTCTCTCTCTCTCTTCCTTATCTCTCTCTCTCCCACATGCACTCACGCATGCATGTGCGCGCGCACACACACACATGCTCACACACATGCTCACACACACGCTCACACACACGCTCACACACACACACACACACTCTCACACGCTCACACACACACACATGCTCACACACACACACATGCTCACACACACACACACACACACACACACACACACACACACACACACACACACACACACACACACACACACACACACACACACACACACACACACACACACACACACACACACACACACACACACACACACACACACACACACACACTTACACTCATAAACAGGCTAAATGGGCAAAAGTGATAATTATACAAAACGTAATTAGTTTCCAGGGATTAAAACTGTGCTGATTTGGAGAGGGAAGGAAATGCTAACAGCTTGGAACCATGATTATATTCTGTGTGGGTATGAAACTGGGGTTAATACCTGAGATGAAACAAACAGCTTAAAAGTCCCAAACCTCTTTGTGCCTGCCAGGGGATTCTAGCTGCATGCTAAATACAGCACAAACACACCAGATACACACAATATATCCACCATTTATTCAAGAGAAACATATTCATTTTACTGTGCTTTATGGACCACTGTACATCAATTGCAACACACAAAATATGATAGACTGTATACAGACTAGTGTCCCACTGAGCTGAAAAAAATCACACTGTTCAATGATAAATTAGGCTTTTTTATTTATTTTCTTTCCTTCTCTTTTTCCCTCATTCCTTCACTCTTTCTTCTCCCTACTTCTTGCGTATGTTGCTAATGTACACCCCGGCATTGAGAGTGTCTGTGCCTGCAGTGGGAGTCAGATATTAGGTTGCTCATTTGGTTAGCTCATTGACTGCTATCAGATGACAGGTCAATAACCTTAATGACCAGGGAGCAGCACAGACCAGGGATGGAGAGAAGAGAGGAGGAGGAGGAGGAGAGAACGAGGAGAGGAGGAGGGGAAGGAACTGTACACCAACATGGCTGCTGGATAGAACATCAACATGGCTGCTGGATAGAACATCAACATGGCTGCTGGATAGAACATCAACATGGCTGCTGGATAGAACATCAACATGGCTGCTGGATCAACATGGCTGCTGGATAGAACATCAACATGGCTGCTGGATAGAACATCAACATGGCTGCTGGATCAACATGGCTGCTGGATAGAACATCAACATGGCTGCTGGATAGAACATCGACATGGCTGCTGGATAGAACATCGACATGGCTGCTGGATAGAACATCGACATGGCTGCTGGATAGAACATCGACATGGCTGCTGGATAGAACATCAACATGGCTGCTGGATAGAACATCAACATGGCTGCTGGATAGAACATCGACATGGCTGCTGGATAGAACATCGACATGGCTGCTGGATAGAACATCAACATGGCTGCTGGATAGAACATCGACATGGCTGCTGGATAGAACATCAACATGGCTGCTGGATAGAACATCGACATGGCTGCTGGACAGAACATCGACATGGCTGCTGGATAGAACATCAACATGGCTGCTGGATAGAACATCGACATGGCTGCTGGATAGAACATCGACATGGCTGCTGGATAGAACATCGACATGGCTGACAAAGTCCTTTTCAGGTGTAACGACATTAAGACACAGATACAACAATACTTAAGTAATGTATGAAGTAATCAGAGTGGTGTGTGATGCAGTGGTGTGTTGTGATGGTCTCAGGCCCTTCTCAGGCCCTTCTCATTTACATGTTGTTGATGGGGGGTGGTCAGCCATTGAGCGGCAGAGGGGAGTGGGGGCAGCTCCTGCAGCGCTCCTGTCAGACCAGGTCATTAACAAAACGATGGGTCGGGGAATAGGGGGCCAAGGTTGATTGGTTTCCTCCAGCCGTCAGCAACGAGTAGACCTAGAGATCACAGCCCTGCCTGCAGCAGCATCTCCTAGCCCTGCTGCCCTAGTGCTGCAGACCTGCAGACCTGCAGAAAGACAGCTCACAATCTTTAACATGCCTGTGACTGATGTAGGGTTTGCCTGACTAGCCCGATCCTGCAGACTGCAGTGGACAGACTGGGATTTTTTGTTACGCCCTGATCTGTTTCACCTGTCTTTGTGCTTGTCTTCACCCCCCTCCAGGTGTCACCCATCTTCCCCATTATCCCCTGTGTACTTATACCTGTGTTTTCTGTTTGTCTGTAGCCAGTTCGCCTTGTTTGTCAAGCTTACCAGGGTTTGTCCTGACAGCTCCTGTTTTTTCCAAGCCTCTCTTTTTCTCGCCCTCCTGGTTTTTGACCCTTGTCTGTCCTGACCCTGAACCCGCCAGCCTGACCACTCTGCCTGCCCCTGACCCTGAGCCTGCCTGCCGTCCTGTACCTTTGCCTCTGTTGCTGTAATAAACATTGTTACTTCGACACGGTCTGCATCTGGGTCTTCCCTTATCCTGATATTTTCTTAACCTCTCTAGGGTACGAGAGACGGTAGCGTCCCACCTCTTCAACAGCCAGTGAAACTGCAGGGCGCCAAATTCAAAACAACAGAAATCCTATAATTAAAATTCCTCAAACATACATGTATTTTACACCATTTTAAAGACACACTTGTTGTAAATCCAGCCACAGTGTCCGATTTCAAAAAGGCTTTACTACGAAAGCAAAACAAATAATTATGTTAGGTGAGTGCCTATTCACAGAATAACACAGCCATTTTTCCAGCCAAAGAGAGGATTCACAAAAAGCAGAAATATAGATAAAATTAATCACTAACCTTTGATGATCTTCATCAGATGACACTCATAGGACTTCATGTTACACAATACATGTATGTTTTGTTCGGTAAAGTTCATATTTATATCCAAAAATCTGAGTTTACATTGGCGCCTTACGTTCAGAAGTCACAAAACATCCTTTGATTTTGCAGAGAGCCACATCAATTTACAGGAATACTCATAATAAATGTTGATGAAAGATACAACTGTTATTCATGGATTTTAGATGCACTTCTCCTTAATGCAACCGCTGTGTCAGATTTCAAAAAAGCTTTACGAAAAAAGCAACCCATGCAATAATCTGAGTCGGCGCTCAGAGCCCAATCAAGACACAAATATAGCCGCCATATTATGCAGTCAACAGAAGTCAGAAGTAACATTATAAACATTCCCTTACCTTTGATGATCTTCATCAGAATGCACTCCCAGGAATCCCAGTTCCACAATAAATGTTTGTTTTGTTCGATAATATCCATCATTTATGTCCAAATTCCTCCTTGTTGTTCTAGCGTTCAGTACACTTTCCAAACTCACGAGGCGCGGGCAGGTCCAGCGGTACGGATGAAAAGTACGGATGAAAAGTTAAAAAAGTTATATTACAGTCCTAAAAACATGACAAACGAAGTATTGAATCAATCTTTAGGATGTTTTTAACATAATTCTTCAATAATGTTCCAACCTGTTTATTCCTGTGTCTTCAGAAGTGCGATGGAACAGAGCTCGCTCTCACGTGAACGCGGATGGTCAGGGCATGTTCAGGTCATGATAGACCTTACTCATTCCTCTCTCCTTCGGCCCCACTTCACAGTAGAGGCATCAAACAAGGTTCTAACGACTGTTGACATCTAGTGGATATTAATATTACCAATATCCCACTGTATCTTCAATAGGAGCTGAGTTGAAAATCGACCAACCTCAGATTTCCCACTTCCTGGTTGGATTTTTTCTCAGGTTTTTGCCTGCCTGATGAGTTCTGTTATATTCACAGACATCATTCAAACAGTTTTAGAAACTTCAGAGTGTTTTCTATCCAAATCTACTAATAAAATGCATTTTCTAGCTTTGATGGCTTTGTAGCAGGCCGTTTACTCTGGGCATGCTTTTCATCCGGACGTGAAAATACTGCCCCCTACCCCAAAGAAGTTAAAGTAAAAAAAACTAAAAAGTTACCTTTATTTAACTAGGTAAGTCAGTTAAGAACTGGATTCGAACCAGGTTGTCTGTAGTGCCGCCTCTAGAACTGAGATGTAGTGCCTTAGACCTCTGCACCACTCGGTAGCCCGACAGCATGGCATAAAACAGCATGGCATTAGCTTGATCCTTAGCTTGGGCCTAAAAATAGGTCTCTAGGCCCTGGTCTGCTGTATGTCTGTCTGTGTGTCTGCTGAGATCCCCTGTCTGATAATAATGACAGGCAGCTTGGCTAATCCGGACGGCTGGGCTGGGGCCTGCTGCTCACCATCTCTGGGAATAGTCCCAGGGTGCACAGGGAACACAACCAGACCTCTATGGTTTTTACTGCACATATTTTCAGTTGTGTTTCCTCCAACACAAAGAGTATATTTTGAAAAGAGTATTCAACATTCTACTGTCATGGACCCTGTGAATGCTGCAGGTAGGATTGAGAGGGAAACCGGTATACCCCTTGAGAGAAATGAGGAGTTACCCAAAATACCAAGACATCTCTCCCACATGTCTAATGAGTGATGGTTGTTGCTTTTCTCCTGGTTCTGGAAGGAGGACAGAGAAACAACTACCAGACTCCTGTATTATGCCAGGGTTTTTGATACTGTATCTCTGCGTGGGGTGGAGAGACAGACAAACCCTGAGGTTGACCCAAGTTTTCCTCAAAGGTCAGGTCTGGGATTGAGTTTGGTTGGATAGTGTTTGTGAGAGGAGGAGAGGGGGGGCGGGTAGGTGCTCTCTCATGTGTGCATGGATGCAATTCTGCTGTGCATCCATCTTTGCTGTCTCTTCTTCTGTGAATGTCAAACCCAGAGGCTCTGACACTCCTACTCCCCTGCCCTCCTACTCCCCTGCCCCCACTCCACCCTCTAGCCTCCACAATACCTGATGAACAAGTTCCCCCTGCCCTCTGGTACCCGTGATGCCTTTAACAATGTTACCTCAAATGTCAAATGCAGGGGTATTGTTGTGTGTGTTGGGTGGGGGTGGGGCTTCTTCAATACCACCAGCACACCCTAACCCCCAACCCCCTCTATTTGAATAATCAAATGCATTAATGTGTAAAAATGCCACTTAACACAGTATGCTCATCAGTAGACAGGAGCTAGATCCTGATAGACAGATAGACAGATAGACAGAGGCTCTTGTTGTGGTCTGGGGGTGGGTATCAATGACATATCACCAATCACCCAGCCTCACACAACACATAGGACACACTCACACACAGACAGGTTCAGATGTACAGTATACTCGCAGCACCCACTGACAGGCAGTCGTGGTAACAGCCACACAGACACCACACAGTGATTGCTAATGCACAATACAATAGCTAATGTGTCCTGTCCTGGGGGTGAAGTGGTGTTAACCCCTGATCAACCCTAGGTCAACCTCTTATGGGCCACATAGAATTCATTACGTTTCTCCCTCTTCGTCATCAGCAACATCAGGCCTGGCAATTTCACAGCCGCAACAATAACAAAGAGAGGAGCAAAGGGGGAGAGGCAAGAGACTACAGAAATCAACACTCCCTTTAGGAAATAGAATGGCTTTTCATTGTCTTATATTAGACTCACTGACGCTAGTGATGAACAATCATTGCATCATGCCGGTCTGCTGATTGGTTATGTGTTAATGATCCAGCTGAAGTCCCTCCCTCCCCCAGCCAGTCAGCCAGCCACCCAGCTGGTAGGCTCAGCCTCCAACAGACAGCATGGTGGTGGCACTGTGTTTTACTCACTGTGGCCGCCACAGCAAAACACAGCCCACCAAGCGGCAATTAAGCTGTTAATGGATAGCTTCATAAAGACTGGAACCGGAGGGAGAGAGAAAAAAAACGACCCAAACCGCAACAGATTTCCAGCACTTATAATTAATAGTTACGCAATTAAAGTGTAATTCAAACGTTTCCCGCTCTAACATTCAGCCTCCCTCCGATCACCTTTTCTCACTTCCCTAAAGTGCTAGAGAATTATAGCACTTCTTTTGGTGTGTGTGTCTTGTTGTTGGCACCCATGATACAAGGCCACAGTGTGAGAAGTGGGACTAAGGTCGAATTAGTCTGTGAGGAACAATTAATGATTGAAATGTTTGTCTTTGACCCCTTATTTCTGGTACAGACCCATAGATCTCTACTATTGTTAGCATGTGTGTGTGTTTTCTGTGTACCGTATGTATGTACTGTGGGTGTCTGTGTTTTTGTGTCTGTATGTTGCAAGCATGTGTGTGTGTGTGTAGCAGGGCAGGCGGTATGGCAGGGGCAGGTGAATGATAGCATACTCTAATTACAGAGGTGGTGGCTCCTGTGCAGTCCTGCTAACGAGCCGACTCGTCAGGGATTCCATTGTGCCGGGCGCAGTGGGGAGGACACAGAAAAACAGCTCTAATTGGTGGGGGGCTATTTATAAACAAAGCACCTCTTTTCAAGGTTAGTGGGTTAAGTCTCTGCAATCCTCTATGGGGGACAGCCAAGATTGGTGGAAACAAACAAACTGCTGCCAACACAACCTCAACTCGCCTATCTCTCTGGGGCACATACACACACACACAATCACACACACAGTGTACACACAGCGTACACACAATCATGACAAATCCCACCCCCACACTCAGACACAGACACATACAGAGCAAGTCCATATCGCCTCTAACACGGTCTTAGACCTCCTGTTGACACCTTTTTAGCTCTGAGAGAGAGAGAGAGAGAGTTATATATTCCCGATGTAATCCTCCTGTGCCCCAGAGTTTTATGTTTTATGTTTACTGTTCCAATATTGTATATTCTGTATGAGGAGAGAGAGAGAGAGAGAGAGAGAGAGAGAGAGAGAGAGAGAGAGAGAGAGAGAGAGAGAGAGAGAGAGAGAGAGAGAGAGAGAGAGAGAGAGAGAGAGAGAGAGAGAGAGAGTGAAGGGGGGATGGAGCGAGAGAGAGAGAGAGAGAGAGAGAGAGAGAGAGAGAGAGAGAGAGAGAGAGAGAGAGAGAGAGAGAGAGAGAGAGAGAGAGAGAGAGAGAGTGAAGGGGGGATGGAGCGAGAGAGAGCGAGAGAGTGAATGGGGGATGGAGCGAGAGAGAGAGCGAGAGAGTGAAGGGGGGATGTAGCGAGAGAGTGAAGGGGGGATGGAGCGAGAGAGCGAGAGAGAGAAGGGGGGATGGAGAGAGAGAGCGAGAGAGAGAAGGGGGGATGGAGAGAGAGAGAAGGGGGGATGGAGAGAGAGAGAGAGAGCGAGAGAGAGAAGGGGGGATGGAGAGAAAGAGAAAGAGGGAGGGATTTATGTGTACATAGAGCAGTGATTCTTATTTTACAGTTCTGTTTCGGCTGGTATTTACCTCGTATCGACAGATACATACTAGTGGAAAAACTAGTGGAAAGTAAAAAACGTAAATCTCAATTCAAATTCAAATCATTAACTGATTG
The DNA here is from genome assembly GCF_045679555.1 of Salvelinus alpinus. NCBI lineage: Eukaryota > Metazoa > Chordata > Actinopteri > Salmoniformes > Salmonidae > Salvelinus > Salvelinus alpinus. The sequence goes on from NC_092104.1 coordinate 33,179,633, forward strand.
GAATATTGACCCAAGTTATTGTCAACCCTACTGATGTTGAGTGGCTGCTGACCCTCGTGGAGAAAGTCCATAGAGTTGGATGGATGGTTTTTTCCAGTCAGAGGATTGCTGCTGACCCTCGTGGAGAAAGTCCATAGAGTTGGATGGATGGTTTTCTCCAGTCAGAGGATTGCTGCCCGAGAGGAGGATAATGATGATTGGAGTGATCCTGGGAACATCAAAGGTCTGTCTATGTGCTCTGCAGCAGTCTAGAGGAGAGACAGACAGTTTGTCTGTCTCTCAATGTCACCCAGGACATCTATCTAACATCTATTCACAACACTGACAGATTAAACAACACTGTCGAGGATCTGTTTGGATGTGGGAGGACTTTGAACTGACACTCTGAGAAACTACAACTGCATAAGACAACACAACAATACACGAAAATACACATACACACCAAAAAAACAGGGTACGAACACACTCACGTGCATTAAAATGAAAGGCATGCACACACACAGAGACAGATCCACAATCACCAGAGACAAAAAGCATGGACAAAGCCTCAATAGAACAGAGGCCTCTATCTGACGCCCCACATGAAATGTCCCCCAACATCTTTCTGTGTTATTTTTTAAATCTACTAACCCTCTTTTTGGACCCCATCCCCCTTTAACCCCCCCCCCCCCTCTCTCTCTCTCTCTTTCTCCCACCCTCTTCCCCCATTTCCATGTCTCCCGTCCGTGTCTGGCTGGCACAGCTTTTTTTCGGTCGGGGGGTCGGGGGGTGGTTTGTGGGGATGGGGGGCCCTTCTTTTGTTTTCTGTCACAACACGCGTTTCATGGGGAGGCCTGGCTTCTGACCCCGCCAAGCTCACACTGCGCCAGGCCTGGGAGCTCCGAGGGAAAGGCCCATCTGTGGCATCCATCAGGGCCGTGCTCTCCTGCTGAGGTACTGTCAGAACCCGGACCCCCACACCCCGTCACAGGGAGAGGGGCCAGGCCTGCAGGGGAAACAGGGGAGGAGGAGAGGAGGGGGTGGAGGAGGTTGAGGGGTGAACAGAAGGGGCAAAAAAACAGACTAAAGGCACATAGGGCCCTTCTAAATTCCAAGTAGGGTGAAGGGGCGGGAGGGACTGTGTGAGTGTCTGTGTGTGTGTGTGTGTGTGTGTGTGTGTGTGTGTGTGTGTGTGTGTGTGTGTGTGTGTGTGTGTGTGTGTGTGTGTGTGTGTGTGTGTGTGTGTGTGTGTGTGTGTGTGTGTGTGTGTGTGTGTGTGTGTGTGTGTGTGTGTGTGTGTGTGTGTGTGTGTGTGTGCGTGTGTGCGTGCGTGCGTGCGTGCGTGCGTGCGTGCGTCAATTATCAATTGAGCTACAAATCATTCACCTAAAAATGATAAACAAAACATTCTACAATGCATAACGTGAAGATATTATTTTGTACATCAAACTATTCATCTGACTTTGGGAGAACATGAAGAAGAGAGTGTCAGTAGTGTGGAATAGCATGACTGCAGGTAGGAGTGGGGCTGGAGAAGATGTAGCTGACAGTGGGGCTGGAGAAGATGTAGGAGACAGTGGGGCTGGTGAGGGTGTAGGAGACAGTGAGACTGGAGAGGGTGTAGGAGACAGTGGGGCTGGTGAGGGTGTAGGAGACAGTGGGGCTGGAGAAGATGTAGTAGATAGTGGGGCTGGAGGAGATGTAGGAGACAGTGGGGCTGGAGAAGATGTAGGAGACAGTGGGGCTGGAGAAGATGTAGGAGACAGTGGGGCTGGAGAAGATGTAGGAGACAGTGGGGCTGGAGAAGATGTAGGAGACAGTGGGGCTGGAGAAGATGTAGGAGACAGTGGGGCTGGAGAAGATGTAGGAGACAGTGGGGCTGGAGAAGATGTAGGAGACAGTGGGGCTGGTGAGGGTGTAGGAGACAGTGAGACTGGAGAGGGTGTAGGAGACAGTGGGGCTGGAGAAGATGTAGGAGACAGTGGGGCTGGAGAAGATGTAGGAGACAGTGGGGCTGGAGAGGATGTAGGAGACAGTGGGGCTGGAGAAGATGTAGGAGACAGTGGGGCTGGTGAGGGTGTAGGAGACAGTGAGACTGGAGAGGGTGTAGGAAACAGTGGGGCTGGTGAGGGTGTAGGAGTCAGTGAGGCTGGTGAGGGTGTAGGAAACAGTGGGGCTGGTGAGGGTGTAGGAGACAGTGAGGCTGGAGAGGGTGTAGGAGACAGTGAGACTGGAGAGGGTGTAGGAGACAGTGAGGATGGAGAGGGTGTAGGAGACAGTGAGACTGGAGAGGGTGTAGGAGACAGTGAGGATGGAGAGGGTGTAGGAGACAGTGAGGATGGAGAGGGTGTAGGAGACAGTGAGTATGGAGAGGGTGTAGGAGACAGTGAGGATGGAGAGGGTGTAGGAGACAGTGAGGATGGAGAGGGTGTAGGAGACAGTGACGATGGAGGGTGTAGGAGACAGTGAGGATGGAGAGGGTGTAGGAGACAGTGAGGCTGTAGAGGGTGTAGGAGACAGTGAGGATGGAGAGGGTGTAGGAGACAGTGAGGATGGAGAGGGTGTAGGAGACAGTGAGGATGGAGAGGGTGTAGGAGACAGTGAGGATGGAGGGTGTAGGAGACAGTGAGGATGGAGAGGGTGTAGGAGACAGGAAATGTTTTCTTTGTTTCTTCTGTCTCAGCGAAGACTCTGTTATGTTGCACACGTACCTGAGGCACTAGCAGAGGGCAGAAGTGTATGTGTTTGAAGGTCAGATTAAATAAAAATACTTCACTGCAAGTATGACATTCAGGGTGTGCGCTAGATAAATGCAGAGCTCTCATGCCAGCTCTCTGAGGATGATTGATTGATTTGTTAGATGTCATGAGCAGGCTGGGCAGGTAGAGAGGGAGATGGAGAGGAGGATATGACGACTATGGGATGGAGAAGAGGGAAAGAGCAGGGAGATAGGTAGAAGAGGGAGGGAATTTACACACACGCACACGCGCAAGCACTCCCAATCCCACACACACCCGCACACGCACTACCGCACACATACACACACACAGCTGGGCAAAGCAGGCAGCTCTGGCCTGGTTCTGGTCAGTTGCCCGTGGCCGCGGCGGGAGGGAGCGGGAGGCAGCTGTCAGCCCGTGACGGATTGATACGGACACCCCCACCCCTCCCCCTGCCTTCCCCCTCACCCCCCTCTTCTCCATCCCCCTCTCCAGCAGCCAGCCTGCCCATGCCTGGCGGGCATGTTTCAGAGTAGACGGTTTGAGGAGGGATGAAGGCGGCTCGGCTTCCATCTTGACTGTGGCCTGTATTAGAACATAGCGTCCTGTCACCCTCACTCACCCACACTGCTCTGTTCATGTATCTGTTAGCCACGCTCCCTCTATCACTTCATCTAGAACGATGACAGCAATGTGGTAGTGGTCCCTCTGTGCATGCTAGCCTACCCTATGTAGACTGGATATCTTACTTGCCATGAGGCGCTGTACCTTAAGACCACCTGGCATGTTAGGGTTAGGGACTATACAAAAGCACTGTTGGTTTTTTAATCTTTAAAAAATAAGGAACTTTACAGGACAGTAGCAACAAGAAGTGGGAATATTCTGTATGTTTGATATTAGTTACATAAATGACTCCCTCCCTCCCTCTGACCAGTGTGAAGTGTAATTGAAGGAGCAGTCTTCACATGGCCCACAGGCGTGGAGGGGACATTGTGTTCGCTGTGGCGGCAAATTACCCTCCCTACTCGCTCCTCAGAGCCCTCTCCTCTCCTCTCCTCTCCTCTCCTCTCCTCTCCTCTCCTCTCCTCTCCTCTCCTCTCCTCTCCTCTCCTCTCCTCTCCTTGCACCATCACCTACCCCACCCTGCTGTCACTCTCCTTAGCTTTTATTTCCCCGTCTTTTCAAGGAACCTTTCTTATCTGGACTCTGTCCCAAATGTCTTGACCTCAGTCCTGGACACTGTTTCATGTTTCATTGACGGAAAAAACGTTTTTACACACGTTGAACCCATAGCCAGTCAATCAATCTGTCAGTCGGTCAGTTAGTCAGCCGGTCAGTTAGTCAGCCGGTCAGTTAGTCAGCCGGTCAGTTAGTCAGCCGGTCAGTTAGTCAGTCGGTCAGTTAGTCAGTCATTCACTGAACCAATCTGTCAGTCGGTCAGTTAGTCAGCCGGTCAGTTAGTCAGTCATTCACTGAACCAATCTGTCAGTCGGTCAGTTAGTCAGTCATTCACTGAACCAATCTGTCAGCCGGTCAGTTAGTCAGCCGGTCAGTTAGTCAGCCGGTAGTTAGTCAGTCATTCACTGAACCACTCTGTCAGCCGGTCAGTTAGTCAGCCGGTCAGTTAGTCAGTCGGTCAGTTAGTCAGTCGGTCAGTTAGTCAGTCATTCACTGAACCAATCTGTCAGTCGGTCAGTTAGTCAGCCGGTCAGTTAGTCAGTCGGTCAGTTAGTCAGCCGGTCAGTTAGTCAGCCGGTCAGTTAGTCAGCCGGTCAGTTAGTCAGTCGGTCAGTTAGTCAGTCATTCACTGAACCAATCTGTCAGTCGGTCAGTTAGTCAGCCGGTCAGTTAGTCAGCCGGTCAGTTAGTCAGTCATTCACTGAACCAATCTGTCAGTCTAGCATTCTAAATGAAGCTTAGTTGTTTCTCAATAAGACACAGAGAAAGACGAGGAGAGTGAGAGTGAGGATGCAGATGCACTCTCTCGGGCCACTGGAAGTGACAGTATCTCTATGATAGGTAGTGAGAGCAGAGCAGTCACAACAGAGAGGGAATTGAGCTGCCTTGAAAGGGAATTGAGCTGGAGAGAGAGTGAAAAACAGAGGGAATTGAGCTGGAGAGAGTGAGTAAGAGAGAGGGTGATGGAGAGAGGAGGAGACAGAGGGCGAGAGAGAAAAGGCAAAAACGAGAGATAGTGTTATTCAGGCAGAGAGGAGGAGCGCATGCTTCATTAAGTGAGGAAGTAATCCTGGCTAATTAAGCCTCTCCATGACAGCACTGTCAGGGATGACTGATCCTTCACATGGCACCTCCCTCTCCTGACTGACAGCCAGCCAGCACACATACACTCACCGCTTTGAAGGGGAGAATATTCTTAAATATTCCTGCTCTTTTTTCTCCCTCCACTCTGTGCATGCATCTTATCCCTAATTCAAGATGTTTTTGTTTGTTTTTGTATCCTATTATAATTTTGTTTGTGTAAGAGAAAGTGAAGGAGTTTTTCTCTGTTTGTGTGTGTGTGTTTCTGCGTGTGTGTGTGTTTGTGTGTGTGTGTTTCTGTGTGTGTGTGTGTTTGTGTGCGTGTGTTTGTGTGTGTGTGTGTGTGTTTCTGTGTGTGTGTGTTTGTGTGAGCACCTAGTAATTGCTGCTACCTGGGCAGAATACTAGAGGAAAATCTCAGTGACTGGAAAGTACAGCCAATTGATTGCTTGACTAATTAATCATGTGTATTGGCTACATGTGGATGCAGAACTATTGAGTGGAGGGCCCTTTATGAGGACCTAATGATTCCTCCGGCCCGTAGGGTCATGACCTTTCCCCATATGTCCTTTCAAACTAATTTGAATAGGTTGCATAGTGTGTCGTGTTACAGTAAAGTAGTGTGTCTGTGAATACTTATTATGATAGACTTAATTGGGTGGCTTTTGTGCATGGTCTGTTTTGACCAGCAGGCAACCACTCTACAACCCAGGTAGGACTACATGTTGTCAGCTCCACCATTCACATGTTGTTCACAGTTGTTTCTCCCAGCAGGTAGGCCAGAGGACATGGAGGAAGAACCTGATCTGAGACCAGAGAGGCCCAGAGGATGACCCAGAAGTCCTGACCAGGCTGTCCGGGAGGAGCAGCGCCCCAGTCGTAAGGACTGATATCGATCTCTGCTCCACCCTGCCCAGCCCCCCCCCCCCCCCCCCCCTCTCTGTCTCTCTCTCTCTCTCTCTGCTGTGTCTCCGGTCAGGCCAGGGGAGGACGGCCTTCTCGTAAACATGCCTATAAAAGTCCTGCTTGCATTGCCAGAGAGAGAGGACAGCTCAGCTCAGTCCCAACCCCATAGTATCACCCTCAAGCTCACGTGAGTACAGAGATGCCAGGCTATCTGGGGGCCTTGGCATTCTGCTCCAGAGTGTCACAATAGGTGTGTGTGTGTGCAAGAAAGAGAGTGTGTATGAAATATAGAGGGTGAGTGTGTGTGTGTTAAGTATGTGTGTGTGCTTCTGTGTTGGTTCTTCGTTTATATGCTTCTCTGAATGTTCAGTATGGGTTGGGTGAGCAGTGATACTGTGTGTATAGAGGTTAGAAATATATACGCTTTTGTTTGTGATTCGCACAATATGTACACTATGGTGTTTTTACATTTTATAGAAGCATTATGTATGTGCAAAGGAGCGTGTGGGACTGACACTGTGTGTGTGTGTCTGACGTTATATGTATGTACAGCGCATTCAGAAAGTATTCAGACCCCTTGACTTTTTCCACATTGTTACGTTACAGCCTTATTCTAAAATTAATTAAACCGTTTTTCCCCCTCATCAATCTACACACAATACCCAATAATGACAAACAAAAGTTAGGTTCTTAGAAATTTTTGCTAATTTATACAAAATTAATTACTGAAATATCACATTTATATAAGTATACAGACCTTTTACTCAGTACTTTGTTGAAGCACCTTTGGGAGCGATAACAGCCTTGAGTCTTCTTTGGTATGATGCTACAAGATTGATACACCTGTATTTGGGGAGTTTCTCCCATTCTTCTCTGCAGATCCTCTCAAGATCTGTCAGGTTGGATGGGAGGCGTCGCTGCACAGCTATTTTCAGGTCTCTTCAGAGATGTTTGATTGGGTTCAATTCCAGGCTCTGGCTGGGCCATGCAAGGACATTCAGAGACTTTTCCTGACGCCACTCCTGTGTTGTCTTGGCTGCGTGCTTAGGGTAGTTGTCCTGCTGGAAGGTAAACATTCGCCCCAGTCTAAGGTCCTGAGCACTCAGTTTTCATCAAGGATCTCGCTGTACTTTGCTCCATTAATCTTTCCCTAGATCCTGACTAGTATCTCAGTTCCTGCTGCTGAAAAACATTCCCACAGCATGATGCTGCCACCACCATGCTTCACCGTAGGGATGGTGCCAGGTTTCCTCCAGACGGGTCGCTTGGCATTCAGGCCAATATGTTCGATCTTGGTTTCATCAGACCAGAGAATCTTGTTTCTTATTGTCTGAGAGTCTATAGGTGCCTTTTGGCCAACTATGTGGGCTGTCATGCGCCTTTTACTGAAGAGTGGCTTCCGTCTGGCCACTCTACCATAAAGGCCTGATTGGTGGAATGCTGCAGAGATGGTTGTCCTTCTGGAAGGTTCTCACATCTCCGCAGAGAAACTCTGGAGCTCTGTCAGAGTGACCATCGGGTTCTTGGTCATCTCCCTGATCAAGGCCCTTCTCCCCCGATTGCTCATTTTGAGAGTCTTGGTGGTTCCAAACATCTTCCGTTTAAGAATGATGGAGGCCACTGTGTTCTTGGGAACCTTCAATGCTGCAGAAATGTGTTGGTACCCTTCCCCAGATCTGTGCCTCGATACAATCCTGTCTCGGAGCTCTACGGACAATTCCTACAGACAATTTGGTTTTTGCTCTGACATGCACTGTCAACTGTGGGACCTTATATAGACAGGTGTGAGCCTTTCCAAATCATGTCCAATCAATTGAATTTACCACAGGTGGGCTCCAATGAAGTTGTAGAAACATCTCAATGATGATCAATGGAAACAGGATACACCTGAGCTCAATTTCGAGTGTCATAGAAATGGGTCTGAATACTTATGTAAATAAGTATTTCAGTTTTTTATTTTGAATAAATTAGTACCAATTTCTAAAAACCTGTTATCACTTTGTCATTATGGGTTATTGTGTGTAGATTGATGATGAAAAAAAATATTTTATCAATTTTAGAATAAGGCTGTACTGTAACAAAATGTGGGAAAGTCAAGGGGTCTGAATACTTTCCGAAGGCACTGTATGTGTGTGTGTGTTTCTCCTTTACTCAGCTCCATGGTGGATTTTTAATGGGTGGCTGCATTAACACAGCCAGGCTTTAATAGCCCCTTTCAACAACAAAAAATACAGAGAATGCCAGCGACTCATGAAACAGATGATTTAGCAGCGAGAGGCCTCTCCATCACATGTAGGATGTGAGGGGAAGGAACACTGGCCTCGCTGCCCACCTCCACTCTCTCAGCTGAAACACCCAGAAGGGTTAGGGGCAGACAGCAGACAGAGAAGGAGGGGTGTAGGACTGAAGGAGAAGTGCCAGGCTTAGTTAACACATCCTCATGACTGGCAGGGCACTAAGTGGCAGAACAGAAAAGAACAGAGCAGGGATGTGTTCATTAATGCACACCATACCAAACGGTAGCAAAGTGTTTTGCAACAAAAATGTGTCTTTCTTATTGGACAAGTTTAGGTTAGTCCCACCCCGTTTCGGCCCATTTGCGTCCATTTGGCTCCATTAAATACACCCCAGCTGGCTGTGAAGTGATGTTGCCTGTATGGTGTGGCTGTACTGGACAACACTGCCTTTCTCTCCTGTTCAATCCTATAAGCTCCTTCTCTTCCAGTAAGCTCTGTGGTCCCCGAGGGCGGCTGGTCTGGTGTTAAAGCATTAAGAGCCAGACCATTAAAGAGGACTCACTGGGGCTAGCTCACTAAAGATAACGCTACATTCCTAGTGATTACAGTGTGAGGTCAGTGAGCTGGAGACACACGCTGGTGGCCACATCCACACTGATTTTCACCCCTCAAAGTATTGTATTTATTATGGATCCCCATTAGCTGCTGCCAAGGCAAAGTGTGTGTTGGATGTTTTTTAAATTTATTTAGACACAATATCAGCACCATCTACCCTATGATGACCAGAGCATGTTACTATCACTCTAATTATCAAACTAATGAGGACCATTTCTATTACCATAATGCATACCACACAATGATCGCCTGGTGATGATGACGATGATGATGATTCTACCCTGAATGATCTTAGAGGACGAAGGACCATGTGATGTCTATGTCAGTATATCTATGGGACCAAAGCTGCATTACGTAGCCTTTCCTCTTCCAGCACTATGCTGTAGCTCCAGCTCCCCAGTGAGGCAGCATGTGTGGTTTGTCAGAGTGTGTGTGCGTGCAGGCGTGCGTGTGTGATCTCACAGAGCCATATTTAAACTACAGTCACAAGACGCCAGTGTTGGGTTAGCGTAGCAATGAGCTCCTGTTCCCAGAATAGCCCCTAGGAGCCCGGTCGGCCCCGGACCCGGACGGCAGTGACCCTGGCCCACGTTCCAGTTGGCAGCCACACAGTTGTTGGGTCAGACATGATTCCTGGGCTGGAGAGGGATGGACGGGGAGGGGGGAGAGGGTGATGCAATGTGACCCATTTTACCACTGACAACTGCACTCTCTTTGACACTCCCCTATAAGGGGAAAGAGAAGAGGTGTTGTACTGTTCTCCTGGACAAATCAAATCAAATGTATTTATAAAGCCCTTCTTACATCAGCTGATATCTCAAAGTGCTGTACAGAAACCCAGACTAAAACCCCAAGCAGCAAGCAATGCAGGTGTAGAAGCACGGTGGCTAGGAAAAACTCCCTAGAAAGGCCAAAACCTAGGAAGAAACCTAGAGAGGAACCAGGCTATGAGGGGTGGCCAGTCCTCTTCTGGCTGTGCCGGGTGGAGATTATAACAGAACATGGACAAGATGTTCAAATGTTCATAAATGACCAACATGGTCAAATAATAATAATCACAGTAGTTGTCGAGGGTGCAGCACCTCAGGAGTAAATGTCAGTTGGCTTTTCATAGCCGATCATTAAGAGTATCTCTACCGCTCCTGCAGTCTCTAGAGAGTTGAAAACAGCAGGTCTGGGTGCCTTTTGGCCAACTATGTGGGCTGTCATGTGCCTTTTACTGAAGAGTGGCTTCCGTCTGGCCACTCTACCATAAAGGCCTGATTGGTGGAATGCTGCAGAGATGGTTGTCCTTCTGGAAGGTTCTCACATCTCCGCAGAAGAACTCTGGAGCTCTGTCAGAGTGACCATCGGGTTCTTGGTCACCTCCCTGATCAAGGCCCTTCTCCCCCGATTGCTCATTTTGAGAGTCTTGGTGGTTCCAAACATCTTCCGTTTAAGAATGATGGAGGCCACTGTGTTCTTGGGAACCTTCAATGCTGCAGAAATGTGTTGGTACCCTGGGACAGGTAGCACGTCCGGTGAACAGGTCAGGGTTCCATAGTCGCAGGCAGAACAGTTGAAACTGGAGCAGCAGCACGGCCAGGTGGACTGGGGACAGCAAGGAGTCATCATGCCAGGTAGTCCTGAGGCATGGTCCTAGGGCTCAGGTCCTCCGAGAGAGAGAAAGAAAGAGAGAAAGAGAGAATTAGAGAGAGCATACTTAAATTCACACAGGACACCAGATAAGACAGGAGAAGTACTCCAGATATAACAAACTGACAATAGCCCCCCGAGGAGACACTGTGGCCCCATCCGATGATACCCCCAGACAGGGCCAAAAAGGAAGGATATAACCCCACCCACTTTGCCAAAGCACAGCCCCCACACCACTAGAGGGATATCTTCAACCACCAACCTACCATCCTGAGACAAGGCCGAGTATAGCACACAAAGATCTCCGCCACGGCACAGTTGCTCTCTCTCTCTCTCTCTCTCTCTCTCTCTCTCTCTCTCTCTCTCTCTCTCTCTCTCTCTCTCTCTCTCTCTCTCTCTCTCTCTCTCTCTCTCTCTCTCTCTCTCTCTCTCTCTCTCTCTCTCTCTCTCTCTCTCTCTCTCTCTTTCTCTGTCTATCTGTCTGTCTCCGTCTCTCTCTCTCTCTCTCCCTCTCCCTCTCCCTCTCCCTCTCTCTGTCTCTGTCTCTGTCTCTGTCTCTGTCTCTGTCTCTGTCTCTGTCTCTCTCTCTCCCTCTCCCTCTCCCTCTCTCTGTCTCTGTCTCTGTCTCTCTCTCTGTCTCTGTCTCTCTCTGTCTCTGTCTCTCTCTCTGTCTCTCTCTCTGTCTCTCTCTCTCCTTCTCTCTCTCTGTCTCTCTCTTTCTCTGTCTATCTGTCTGTCTGTCTGTCTCTCTCTCTCTCTCTCTCTCCCTCTCTCTGTCTGTCTCTCTGTCAATTCAATTCAATTCAATTGACTTTATTGACATGGCAAGTTATTATTACTTACATTGTCAAAGTATACATATCGAAAAATTTAAATAAAATATATATGTATATATATACACAAAATATATATATATTTATATATAAATAAATGGTGGGATTAACAGCAATAATAATAGTAGTAGTGGACATGGGATTACCATTAATAACAGCTACAACAACAATATTAATCAGAACAACAATACATTAAAGCAACAGTAGTAGACCAGTGTCAACATGACTGAGAAGACACATGACCTGGTACGAAAGACAAAACAAAACTAAGCTAAATGGGAAATATTATCAACATTACTTTACATTTTTCACTGGCTGTCCCTCAGGCTGTGGCAGGAGGACACATATTTGGCTGCCAAAACTGCACATTTTGGCTTTTCACCCAATAAATATTTGAATTTTATAGTTTCAAATTCTTTGTATTGAATTATAATTTTGGGAAAGAAATATGCTCTTAGGTCTGAGTATTTGTCACAGTGTAGTAGGAAATGCACTTCTGTCTCTACCTCTCCCCTGGAGCAGAGTGAGCACAGCCTGTCCTCCCTGGGCAGCCAGGTTTGTCTGTGACGACCGGTCTCTATAGCCAGACTGTGCTCACTGAGTCTGTACCTAGTCAATGTTTTCCTCAGTTTTCTATCAGTCACAGTGGTCAGATAGTCTGCCACCATGTACTGTCTGTTTAGAGCCAAATAGCATTGAAGTTTACTTTGATTTTTTGTGGTGTCTTTCCAATAGGTTATATATTTTTCTTTTTGTTTTGTGATGATTTGGTTGGGCCAGATTTTCTGAGGGCTGTCCCGAGGCTCTATGGGGTTGGTTTGGGTTGGTGAACTGAGCCTCAGAACCAGCTGGCTGAGGGGACTCTTCTCTGGTTTCATCTCTTGACATTGTAGAGCTGTGTGATGGAATGTTTTAGGGTCACTTGTTTTTAGATGGTTGTAAAATTTGATGGCTCTTTTTTCTATTCGAATGAGGAGGGGATATTGGCCCAATTCTGCCCTACATGCGTTATTTGGAGTTTTTCTTTGTACTTGCAATACAGTCTTGCAAAACTCTGCATGCAATACTTCAATTGGATGTTTGTCCCATTTAGTAAATTCATTATTAGACAGCGGACCCCATACTTCACTGCCATATAGAGCAATTGGTTCTATAACTGATTGAAAAATTTTGAGCCAGATTCTAATTGGAATTTCAATTTTGATGTTCCTTTTAATGGCATAGAATGCTCTTCTTGCTTTGTCTCTCAGCTCATTCACAGCCATGTGAAAGCTACCTGTGTTGCTGATATTTAGTCCTAGATATGTGTAGTTTTTGGTGTGTTCTAATAGAACTGTGTCCAAATAGAATTTATATTTGTCATCCTTATTTCCGGACCTTTTTTGGAATATCATTATATTTGTTTTTTTTAGGTTAACGGTCAGAGCCCAAGTCTGACAGAACCTGTGAAGATGATCTAGGTGTTGCTGTAACCCCTCTTTAGTGGGAGACAGCAGCACCAGGTCATCTGCGTACAGCAGACACTTGATTTCAGTGTTGTGTAGGGTGATACCAGGTGCTGCCGATTCTTCTAATGTTTTTGCCAATTCATTAATGTAGATGTTAAATAATGTTGGACTTATTGGGCAGCCCTGTTTCACTCCCCGCCCCTGAGAGAAGAAGTCTGTTTGCTTGTTGCCAATTTTAACCGCACATTTGTTTTTAGTGTACATTGATTTAATAAAATCATATGTTTTCCCTCCAATACCACTTTCTATTAGTTTATAAAAAAGACCTTCGTGCCAAATTGAATCAAATGCTTTCTTGAAATCTACAAAACACGAGTAGATTTTGCCTTTGTTTTGGTTAACTTGTTTATCAATTAGAGTGTGGAGGGTGTAAATGTGGTCTGTTGTACGATAATTTTTTAGAAATCCAATCTGGCTTCTGCTCAGGACGTTGTGTTCGTCAAGGAAATGATGTAGTCTGCTATTTATAATACTGCAGAGAATTTTCCCCAAGTTGCTGTTAACGCATATTCCTCTGTAATTATTTGGGTCAAATTTGTCTCCATTTTTATAGATTGGTGTGATCAATCCCTGGTTCCAAATATCGGGGAAAATACCTGCAGTGAGGATAATGTTGAAGAGTTTGAGTATAGCCAATTTGAATTTGTGGTCTGTATATTTGATCATTTCATTTAAAATCCCATCAGCACCACAGGCCTTTTTGGGTTGGAGATTGCATATTTTTTCCAATAATTCTTCTTCTGTAATTTGGGTATCCACAGGATTCTGATAGTCTTTGACTGCTAATTCAAGGATTTGTAATTTATCTTGTATATCTTTTTGTTCTGGGCTCTTTGTTATATTGCTGTAGAGGTTTGCAAAGTGATTTCTCCACATATCCCCATTTTGGATAGCCAACTCCTCATGATGAGGTTTGTTTAATTTATTCCAATTCTCCCAGAAGTGGTTTGATTCTATGGATTCCTCAATTCCATCCAGCTGATTTCTAATGTGCTGTTCCTTTTTTGTTCTTAGGGTGCGTTTGTATTGCTTCAGTGTTTCCCCATATTGAAGGCGTATATTTTTGTTGTCTGGTTCTCTGTGTTTTTGATTAGACATATTTCTCAATGACTTTCTTAGATTTTTGCAATCATTATCAAACCATTTTTCATTATCTGTTATTTTTGGTTTGCTCTTATGCTTCTTTAGATTAGCCAAGGAGGCTAATTTGTCAAATATAAAGTTTATGTTCCTAACGGCCAAATTTACACCTTCATTGCTGAAGGAGAATGTTAAGGCTAAAAAGTTGTCCAGGAGAGATTGTATTTTTTGGCTACTAATTGCTTTTTGGTAGATGTCTGTACTGTTTGCACTCCATCTATAGGCTTGTTTAGTACCATGTAATTTATTGGGCCATGATGCTTCATGGTTGGGTTCTGCTCTTCTCAGATACACTGTGATTTTACTGTGGTCTGAGAGAGGTGTTAGTGGGCTGACTGTGAAGGCTCTGAGAGACTCTGGGTTTAGGTCGGTGAGGAAGTAGTCTACAGTGCTGCTGCCAAGGGATGAGCTGTAGGTGTACCTACCAAAAGAGTCTCCTCTCAGCCTGCCATTGACTATGTACAGACCCAGTGTTCGACAGAGCCTCAGGAGCTGTAATCCATTTTTGTTTTTCACTTTGTCATAGTTGTTTCTGTGGGGGTATGTGGGGAGGGAAAGGTTATTGCTTCCTGGTAGGTGTTTATCCCCATGACTGTTAATAGTGTCTTGTTCTTCTGCTATTCTAGCATTCAGGTCTCCACAGACCAGTACGTTGCCTTGGGCCTGAAAGTGACTAATCTCTCCCTCTAGAATGGAGAAGCTCTCTTCGTTGAAGTAGGGTGACTCTGAGGGGGGAATGTATGTGGCACAGGGGAAGACATTTTTATCTGTCAAGATAGCTTCCTTGTTGATTTTTAACCAGATAAAGAATTCTCCTGTTTTGATCAATTCGATTGAATGAATTAGTTCAGATTTATACCATATTAGCATTCCCCCTGAGTCTCTGCCCTGTTTGATTCCTTTTAATTTAGTGGATGGTATGATTATCTCCCTATAACCTAGTGGACAGCCAGTGGAAACATCACCTCTGCACCATGTTTCCTGTAGTACTAAAATATCAACATCATCAATTTCTTTCAGGAAGTCTGGGTTTCTGCTCTTTAGCCCAAAAGCAGAGGACTTCAATCCTTGTATATTCCAACATGCAACGTAAAAAGACTTCATAACTCTTTACCTTTCAAAATGAGACAAACACTCACAATCCAAGAAGAACCATTAAAATAGGATTTTTCAATTAAAGTAAACTCTTATTTTGCAAATGTGATTTGTTTATCATTTAGATAGAATTTGTGTCATGCCACTTGGGTGGATGTAGTGTGAGAATGGTGGAGTTCTTGTGCTCATCTTACCATGACCCTCGGCCCATCACATGTGAGCATAGTAGACTCAGCATTTGTTTAATGTCACTCATTTGGTTGGTGGGGGCTGGGCCAGTTGCTCCTCTCACAGCCTGTGCGTAGCTCTGCCTGCTGGGCTGTGGCTCCTCCAGGTGTGGGTCTGCGGTGGGGAGGAGGGGGGTGGTAGGCCTCATCTGGGTGGCTCTGAAGCTGGGCTGGGGTGGTCTGTGCTGCGCTGGCTGTGGTGGGCATTGAGGTTGGTGGTGCTGTGGTCGTGGCTGGGGGGTCCAGGGTGCTGGTCCGGGATGTTGTCTCGGTGATCTCGGCGGGGTGGAGATTGCTCCGCTGTTCCTGGGTGGAGAGTTCGGGCTGCGGTTTAAAGCGACGTCCTTGAGAGTCTTGGCAAGGATGGGGACTGTTTCCCTGTACAGGTGAACATGGTCATAGAGACAGTCCAGATCGAGGGTGGGATGGTGGGCCAGGTGTACATTGGGTCGCAGGGCACAGTCCCGGGATAGGCTGGCGTTTATTCTTTGGATTGTGGCAGGGTGGAAGTCCCTCCTCTGTAGAAGGGTTGACACTATGATTCTTGAGTTGGGGAAGATTGCGGAGGCCTTCTCAATCACTCCCCGTAGTGAAGTCGCCACCCTCTCCTGCTGAGCACGCAGGTCGTTGCTTCCGGTATGTATGATTATGTGGCTTGGCGACCCGAGATGGTTCTTAAAGCAGCTCCATGGCACTTTGCGTTGTTGGGCACCACACCTTTCTCGTTTTGTGTCTAGGGAAAAGTTTCTTCTCCTGAACATACTTCCCATTTGAGTCCATTAACAGGACGATGTCAGCCAGTGTTTCTTCTGGACTGGGGGGGGGGCAGAGGGGGGGCTGGTGGGTGTTGGAGCTGGGGTGTGGCTGGTCTGTGTGGGTGCCACTGTCAGTGGGAGGCTGTTCTGTGGGTTGGGGAGGAGGGGTGCAGCAGCCAGGGCTGGGGAAGTCTGGCTGGTTGAGCTGGGCTCCTCTGCTGTGTGAGGGCAGGTCATAGGGTGGTGATCTATCTGCTCCTGCAGCCTGTCCTCTGCTCTCTTTCTCTCCTGCAGCTCCTCTCTTAGTGCGGTCAGCTCCTTATTGCTGCTCTGCCTGTCTTTTTGGAGCTCTCTCACCTCCTTTGTTAGATCAGCCAGCTCTCTCTTGAGTCCGTCTCTCTCTTGCTGAACCTCTTTCAGCTGTGTTGCAAAGCTGCTGTCCTGCTCTGTCCTCACCTTGGTTAGGAGCTCCTCTAAGGTGTGGTTGTCTGGTTGCTGTTTGCTCACGCTCTCCCTGAGCAGGACCACCTCCCCCTCCAGTTTGGTGAACTCATCCCTCATGGCAGCCATGGTGGTGAGGAGGGCCTGAGCCTGCTCTGCACTGAGGGGGTCGCTCTCCTCTTGGGGCGTGTCCTCCACTATGGTGGGAAGAGAGGTGCTGGATGTGCCTTGTTGGGTGGGGAGGGTAAGGGTGAGGGTGGTGCTGGGGGAGTTTGTCTTGTGGGAGGGCATGTCACTGGTGGTGTCCTTCTCTCTCTCCGCTCTCTCCTTAATGGTCCGAAAGTCTGTTTCAAACAGCCTGATGTTACCTTGCACCATGACAGTCCCAGTCTTGTAGAGGTTGATTGTTATCATGGTGCTGTCAGGGTCGTCTGTCTCTTTGATTTTCAGCTTCCACCCATTACAGATTCCCTCTTTCTTTATGCATGGGTAGTGAGAGCAGACTGCTGAGCGCCATGCATTTGGCTGGTCAGTGAGGAAGATGAGATTACTCACGTCACCGTTTTTGTAGAGGTCTGCAAAAAGGGTTTCTGGCCTCTCCTCTAGTAGTTTCTGTTTGAAAGCTTTCCTCATTGTGTCATTTTTGACCTTTTTTGGGTAGAGAATGGATTCTGCGCTGAGGGGGAGTGGGGACATGGTGTCTGTGCGCTCTGCTACTACCGCTACTGCTGCGCTGTTCTGCTGCCCCGTTGCCATGGCAACCGATTTGTTCGTCTGCTGTTCGCGCTACTTTCAAAAATCAGCAAATATAGTGAAAAATCCTCACACAAAAGACTGAAGATATGTTTACAGTTAGTCCGTGCTCCTTTTTGGTTTACTCACTCAGTTTGGTCGTTTGATGTAGTTGTATTAACTGACCTTGTTAGGTTTGTTCTAGCTCGTTTCTTATGGCTAGCTTGTTAGTCTGCTGGCTGGGTCTTTGTTGTGTAGCTAGCTAGCTAGACTCAAGACTTCTTAACTTGAGGCGCAAAGTTACTTTTTTTTCTATTCTGAATGTATAGAGTTGTTGTTCATCACTTCTTGTCTGGAATTCTTCTTCGATTAGAGTGTTTATCTCATTCTAAAAACCTAAAAAATCAAATATATCAGGAGCTCATGTTGAGCATGACTCTCTCTCTCTCTCTCTCTCTCTCTCTCTCTCTCTGCCTGTCTCTCTCTCTGTCTCTCTCTCTCTCTCTCTCTGTCTCTCTCTCTCTCTCTCTCTCTCTCTCTCTCTCTCTCTCTCTCTCTCTCTCTCTCTCTCTCTCTCTCTCTCTCTCTCTCTCTCTCTCTCTCTCTCTCTCTCTCTCTCTCCCTTGTTAACAGTCCTTAATTGCAATTATCTGTCATTCTCTCCTAAACTTGACCCACTTCACATCGTGAAAGAACCTGACCTACCACTCTAACACCACAATCTTGTAGTCAGACTCCACCACCGGGCCGCTCTGAAGCCCCCCGTCCCTCCGAAACATGCACCGATTTTCCAGGCAGGACCAAAATACCCCCTGCAAAGCCTGCTCATAAAACACCCCTCCAGTGCTAGCATGGCACATGCCAGGGATAGCTTCCATGGGGAATAAAGAGACCAAAATACAGAGGGATGATTCTGAGTATGGGGACGAGGGTCAGGAGAAGGTGAAGGGCTGCGGCAGAGGTGGTCATGAGGGGGCATGGAAGGGGATTGTAGGTGTATCAGCTGATGTTCTGCAAAGAGAGAGCAACACAGACTGTCTGGGCATTCTCTTTGAAAGTCACCCTGGTCGGCCAGGGGGGGGATGAGCTGTGAATGCAGGTCCAGAGAGGCATAGTGATTATACCCACAGTGCTCCTGTAGTTTTAACAGAGTTTACACACAGATGAGTGGTTTGATGGGCCTCTTGAGGAGTCAGTGTCTGTGACAGTGTGAAGGTCGGCTGTATGAGTGTGTGTGCGTGGAGAGTGAGTGAGTAAGTGTATAGGGATGGGTCTCCCGGTGGTGTTTGTCTTTCCTGTGGGACAGAGTGTATGGAGTTGTATGTGGAATCTGTCTTTTATTTTCAACACACCACTCCCAGGTGGGCCAGCCACGTGGCTAAGTACGGTAATAGCCAATTGATTTTGTTCAATTTTTTTTGGTGGAGGCTAGACATAAATCAAAGCGTCTGTCAGGACCTCGTATAGTGCGGGGCTTGTGTGTGTGTGTGTGTGTGTATGTGCGTGCGCGTGCTCCCAGAGTGGGCTGGAGGGTTATGTTTGGACTAGGAGTGTGTCAACAATTAATCCACACTGTGATCTCAAGGCCACAGCTCTACTGACCTCCAGTCACAATCCAATTGGGAGTGCTGCTTCACTAAAGGCCTGTGCGTCTCTGTGTGTCTGGTGGACATGTAAAATCAGCACACCAGCTCAAACTGACACAATGCCAGCCATTACAGATTCCTTAGAGCTTTCATGGGAAAAGCATATATAGTGTAAAACCTATAGGGATTTATTGAGATAAAAACCAAATAATACCAACCAGTTTAAAATATGTTTCTTATAGTAGGCTACAAACATTTTGTGATTTCCCTTTTGTATATATCTAAGGTCCATGGTATATAATCACCATTTAGGCTTACGTTAACTTAAAAGGAAACATGAAAGCTGTGATCTCCAGGACAGCCGAGACTCATAGACACACAGACACAGAGAGAGAGAGTGAGGGAGAGAGAATAGCAGAAAACACAGATGTGAGCAACACTGGGAGTCTGGGACCATGTTAATCTTCTTAATTCAATTATGGTAAACAGGGACGGGGCTTCCTTCTAAACAAAACATAATAACCAGGAGTACTGCAGGCAATGGGGGGGGGGGGGTGTAGCCTCTGATGTAGAGAGGCAGTACAGTGGGGGGCCTGGCAGGGTCCGGGTCTCCACTGGGATAACCCCACAACCCCCTGACCCCCTACTGTGCCCCCCTACCTACTCCCCCTATTCTCCCCCAGGCTTCTCCTGCTCCTCCCCTGCTCTGCCTCTGGGGATGGGGTGTCAGCCTTGGACAATGCCACTGGGACAATGGGGCTGAAGCCCCACACACAGCGTCCAGCTGTGGCCATTCCAGCACAGCTCTCGTGTGAGGAGGGGAGAGGTGGGGAGAGGTGGGGAGGTTGGGAGAGGAGTGGAGAAGTGGGGAGATGTGGGGAGAGGTGGGGAGAAGTGGGGAGAGGAGAGGAGAAGTGGGGAGAGGTGGAGGGTGGTGGGGAGAAGAATGGAGATTTGGGGAGAGGTGGGAGAAGCATGGAGAGATGGGGAGAAGCATGGAGATTTGGGGAGAGGTGGGGAGAAGCATGGAGAGGTGGAGAGAAGTGGGGAGAGGTGGGGAGAAGTATGGAGAGGAGAAGTGGGGAGAGGTATGGAGAGGAGAGGAGAGGAGAAGTATGGAGAGGAGAGGAGAGGAGAAGTATGGAGAGGAGAAGTGGGGAGAGGTATGGAGAGGAGAAGTGGGGAGAGGTATGGAGAGGAGAGGAGAAGTATGGAGAGGAGAAGTATGGAGAGGTATGGAGAGGAGAAGTGGGGAGAGGTATGGAGAGGAGAGGAGAGGAGAAGTATGGAGAGGAGAAGTATGGAGAGGTATGGAGAGGAGAAGTGGGGAGAGGTATGGAGAGGAGAGGAGAGGAGAAGTATGGAGAGGTGGGAAGAAGTATGGAGAGGAGAGTAGAAGTGGGAGAAGTATGGAGAGGAGAGGAGAAGTGGTGAGAGGAGGGGGTTGTGGGGTGTAATGCTGAAGGTCTGTGCCTCTAATGTTAAATGTGGGTCTGCCAAAGTGCTTTGGGGCCTAGCTCACTCCTGCTGAAACGTCTCCACGCGGCAGTAACCTTCTAACCTGGGCCAGACTGACACCAGCTCCTCCTCTCCTCCATGAAAGAAAGTGTCTGTTCCTGGGGATGAATGCAGGACGGAAAGGGAGAGAGGAGGGAAAAGAGAGGAGAGGGGAGTATGTTTTTAAAGCAGTTAGACAATCTGTTTGGATTAGGCAGACTGCTGGAGAGACATGGAAATGATGGGCAGACGGGGCGAGGGGAGGAGAGGAAGAGGAGGAGGAAAGGAGAGAGTGAGGGAGACAGATGGGGAGAAAAGGTGGTGGTAGAGGGGTTGAGTAATGGCGAGGGGGAGGAGAGGGGTCAGAGACTGGAATCTCAGGATCTAAGGTTCTTTGGGCTTGATGGTTCCCAGATGTTGCAGCCTTTAGTCCCAGCCCTCTCTCCTCATACCCCTCCTCTCCTTCCCCTCTGAGCTCCTCTGCTGCAGTCAATACACAGGAGCACAGTTAAGCCTGCTACACACCCTACACAAATGGAGCGACGGAGCATCGTATACGGTGTCCACACCACTAAGGATCTATCATGGTCCTCACACACCAACACAGTCTTGACAACGCCTCTTCCCCATCAGGAAGCTGTGGTAGAGGACCAGCCAGCGCATTGGTCATCTTCTCTAATTGCGCCATGATTGGCTCAGTGTTCTGTCACCCACGGGGACACTACGTCGCCGCAGAATCTACAGGGAGAGCTAGGCCCATGGGTGCTGCCATGGATTTACATTAGAAGTGCCCATCCAAGAAGGCTCAAGGTCATTAGCCACAGATAAAATGACGTAAAATCATGGGTCTCTTTTAAGGGTCTCTTTTCCAAGCTTAAAATTGAAAACATTCAAATGCAACACAATGGGCCAGAAAAGGTTGTATACATTGGCCATGCTGTCATTCCAGCATGACTTCTGCCGCGTTCAAAACAACTGGAAACTCGGAACTGGGAAATCTCAGACTTCAGTGAGTTCTGGGTTCTCCGTTCTGGGAAAATATGTTTTGAACGGTCATCCAACTCGGAATTCCAAGTCGGGAACTTGGGCCTCTTTCTAGAGCTCTGACCTGAAGTTCACTGTCGTCATGATTCAACCTTCCGAGTTCCCAGTTGTCTTGAAAGCACCATAAATCCAGAGTATGTCAGACTTTGATGAAAAAATTTGCCCACAAAAAGGACTGTCGCGCCACCTTCCTGTTCAAGTGAGTCCAAAATATCTTGTATGCTGCTGCATAAATGATGTAATATGCCAGGGTGATATGTATACAGTAGCTAAGAAAGTAATACTAAGTGTATGTTGTGTAGTAAGCTGTTAGTAGCATATGAATTCGGTCCCTTTCCCCTCATAACTTAAACTACTGTTTTGACTTGGTGGTGCACATGTAGCCTATAGCCTGTTTTAGAGAAAGGTGATTTTAAGACCTTTCATTGTCTGCTTATATGCCCCCTTTATTTATCCTACGGTTCTGACTTGGTGTACAGGGAGAATACTGTAAAAACAGCCCATGTTCTGAATTCTGTCCATTGTACATTTCAAAAGTGCTGAACAAATAGTTATATTGACTACGTCTGTCTTAGTTTGCTCATTAATGTCTTAATCGAAATTACGGATTGCCTCTTATATGCTCATTGTTCCCTTATGCCATAGTTTGTACATCTCTATTGTCAGTAGAAACCACATTTGTTTAAGCAAGTCAGCCATATCAGCTAAGTTTTTTTAAAGGCAGTAAACAAGGCTGAATGAACTGTTTCGCTGCTAGACAAGGCTCCGCTGATAGCCAGGTGTAGCAGTGGTAAGGATTCACTCCATGGTGCTGGAAAGAAAGCTCTTCTGTTGGGACAGCTTTATGTAGGCCCTAACTGATTGTGGGTACCGTTTGCCAACGTTATAGTGCCTTTAATGTATTTTTTAATGTTGTGTTGTGGCTTTGCTGGCATGCATACATTTTTTTTGTTGAGTTTGCCCCACCAAGAATTACATGCTAAAATCGCCACTGCTCGTTGTGTATTTATTATTACTTTGATTATTTCTCTATTTTCCTTCTCCATGCATTGTGGGGAAAGGCCTGTAAAGAAGCATTTCACTGTTAAAGTCTACACCTGTTGTTTACGAAGCATGTGACAAGTAACGTTTGATTGGATTTGATTTGAGTATGTGTATGTATGTGTGTGTGTGTGAGCATGTTTATGTGAGTGCATGTGGGTGGGGACAGATGTATGAGTGTTTGAACATTAGCTGTAGTTCCATCGTAATATGTACCTCTTGTACGTATGGTGTTATTTCATTTTTCGTTGTACTCCATTTATGTGTTTACTGTATGTTATATATATTTGTGTGTGTGCAAAGTGTATCTAGTATCCACCCCACCCTGCAGTGCTGCAGTATATTTCAGTCAGGCTGCCTGCAGGTGTCTGCTCATACTGTATCCGGTGCTGAAATGTCGGCGCTGGTAAATTTACTGCCTCTGGCTGCAGCCGGCCATGTTTCAGAATGACGGCGTGTTCTCGTCTACCTGTCTGCTAAAGCGCTTACACCGCTCCGCCGCGCTCCACACGGCTGCCTCCGCCTCCCCTCCGCCTCCCCCCTGCCTTCCCGCAAACCGGACAGGTTGCTGCCATATATTAGAGAGTTGTTGACTGGCTGCTGAAGCACACATTTGTCAACATATTAGAGTGTGTCAACACTTGAACAACAGTCCCTCAACCCACCCACCCAATCCATAGCACTGCTCCCAATCCCGTGCTGCACCCAAGAAAGACAAGAAGGGGACAAACATATGGGTTGGTGGTCATTTCTGTCCGTGTGTGTGTCTCTGTCTGAGTCCATGTGTGTGTGTCTGTGTGTGGGTACGTGTGTGTCTGTGTGTGATGAGGTGGTTGGTTAACATCTACAGTGGGGCAAAAAAGTATTTAGTCAGCCACCAATTGTGCAAGTTCTCCCACTTAAAAATATGAGAGAGGCCTGTAATTTTCATCATAGGTACACTTCAACTATGACAGACAGAATTAGAAAACAAAATCCAGAAAATCACATTGTAGGATTTTTAATGAATTTATTTGCAAATTATGGTGGAAAATAAGTATTTGGTCACCTACAAACAATCAAGATTTCTGGCTCTCACAGACCTGTAACTTCTTCTTTAAGAGGCTCCTCTGTCCTCCACTCGTTACCTGTATTAATGGCACCTGTTTGAACTTGTTATCAGTATAAAAGACACCTGTCCACAACCTCAAACAGTCACACTCCAAACTCACCAGAAACAAAATTGTAGACCTGCACCAGGCTGGGAAGACTGAATCTGCAATAGGTAAGCAGTTTGGTTTGAAGAAATCAACTGTGGGAGTAATTATTAGGAAATGGACATACAAGACCACTGATAATCTCCCTCGATCTGGGGCTCCACGCAAGATCTCACCCCGTGAGGTCAAAATGATCACAAGAACGGTGAGCAAAAATCCCAGAACCACACGGGGGGACCTAGTGAATGACCTGCAGAGAGCTGGGACCAAAGTAACAAAGCTTACCATCAGTAACACACTACGCCGCCAGGGACTCAAATCCTGCAGTGCCAGACGTGTCCCCCTGCTTAAGCCAGTACATGTCCAGGCCCGTCGGAAGTTTGCTAGAGAGCATTTGGATGATCCAGAAGAAGATTGGGAGAATGTCATATGGTCAGATGAAACCAAAATAGAACTTTTTGGTAAAAACTCAACTCGTCGTGTTTGGAGGACAAAGAATGCTGAGTTGCATCCAAAGAACACCATACCTACTGTGAAGCATGGGGGTGGAAACATCATGCTTTGGGGCTGTTTTTCTGCAAAGGGACCAGGACGACTGATCCGTGTAAAGGAAAGAATGAATGGGGCCATGTATCGTGAGATTTTGAGTGAAAACCTCCTTCCATCAGCAAGGGCATTGAAGATGAAACGTGGCTGGGTCTTTCAGCATAACAATGATCCCAAACACACCGCCCGGGCAACGAAGGAGTGGCTTCGTAAGAAGCATTTCAAGGTCCTGGAGTGACCTAGCCAGTCTCTAGATCTCAAACCCATAGAAAATCTTTGGAGGGAGTTGAAAGTCCGTGTTGCCCAGCAACAGCCCCAAAACATCACTGCTCTAGAGGAGATCTGCATGGAGGAATGGGCCAAAATACCAGCAACAGTGTGTGAAAACCTTGTGAAGACTTACAGAAAACGTTTGACCTCTGTCATTGCCAACAAAGGGTATATAACAAAGTATTGAGATAAACTTTTGTTATTGACCAAATACTTATTTTCCACCATAATTTGCAAATAAATTCATAAAAAATCCTACAATGTGACTTTCTGGATTTTTCAGGCCTCTCTCATCTTTTTAAGTGGGAGAACTTGCACAATTGGTGGCTGACTAAATACTTTTTTGCCCCACTGTACAGGGTTTAGTAGGCAGTGTGACATGACTTGTCACTTCTAAGCATGTCTGAAGTTTTCAATGGTAACCCCAATAGACAGTAACCACCAATGTCACCATATTCACTATTAAATCCCTATAAGCTTCAGATGGCATATGCCAGGGTTTCTGGTTAGGCAGTGTACCAGGTTTCTGAAACCGAGCCACCGTTGCTGATGTACCGGAGAGGATCAGCATAACCTCTTATCCACTGTTTTAGATTTCAACTCAAAGGTGAAAAGGTCAGCATGTACTGAAGACTCCACCCTCTTTGTGTTCTACTGGTCAGTTCCTTTGAGGATAATTGTAACCATTCATTGGTCAATTTAGTGGCTTGTAGGGATGAACTGAAGTCATGTTAGATCACTTAGATAACTTAGGTGTATTACATGGGGAGCTGGGACCCAGCGTTCTGATCCTACAACTGACAGTCAAAGCATTCTGATCCTACAACTGACAGTCAAAGCGTTCTGATCCTACAACTGACAGTCAACGCGTTCTGATCCTACAACTGACAGTCAAAGCATTCTGATCCTACAACTGACAGTCAAAGCTGGATGGCTCAGAATTAGACTCTGCTAAGCTCTCATTCCCCTGTGTGTTGATGTTACTGCATAAACAGACTTTTTTATTTATTTATTTCACCTTTATTTATCCAGGTAGGCCAGTTGAGAACAAGTTCTCATTTACAACTGCGACCTGGCCAAGATAAAGCAAAGCAGTGCGACAAATCAACAACACAGAGTTACACATAAACAAACGTACAGTCAATAACACAATAGAAAAATGTATGTACAGTGTGAGCAAATGTAGAAGAGTAGGGAGGTACGGCAATAAATAGGCCATAGAGGTGAAATAATGACAATTTAGAAAATAATAACACATCCCAGTAAACAAAAGTACATTGAAAATATCTATTTTAGATGTATTTCCCAGACATTGACTTCAGGCTTATTTTAGGTTCTGAATGAAAGGTGAAAAAGACATCTTTTCCGGATGTAAAAAATATGTATTTTTCAGTCATTGATTCTATGGCCAAATTTCAACTGCGCTTATATTGTCAATGAAGTAAGCATTATGTCACATTAATTATATTTCAAGCCTCTTAATTAGATGAGAGAGAAGCAAACTGAAGAGAGTAACAGAATATTTATTTTGGCACCAATCTGTCACATGCACTTACATCAGCTCTTTCAAAAGCTTTAAAACTGGCAGTGGGGATGTTGAAAGTATTCCTACCTACAGCATAAACCAACAGACCACTTCAACTACAATAACATTCTCAGTAACGGTTAGAGAATTGTTTTTCTTCTTGCTATGACTGTGATATGTTGTTATTTATCTACCTTGGTTGAATGCAGTGACTGTAAGTTACTCTGGATAAGAGCGTCTGCTGAATGACCAAAATGTAAATGTAAAACAAACCATTCCAAGCATTCTGGGTATTATTCTGATGAACTCCACCCCAAACAAGTACAAGTTCGGTCAGTGTTGACCAGATCCAAATCTGAACGAATCATAGAGGACTAGACTATGTTTCACAAGTTTGAAGATCACACGGCACAGTTTAGTACATTAAACCACAGTAGAGCACAGTATAGTACAGTACCACACAGTAAGGAACAGGACAGTAGAGTTTTATTCAGTAGAGTAGACTACAGTAGAGTACAATAGAGTTTAATTCAGTAGAGCAGAGCACAGCAGAGTACATTACAGTAGAGTACAGTACAATATAGTTTAATTCAGTGTAGTTCAGTACAGTACAGGTTCGTTCAGTAGAGTACTGTACAATTCAGTACTGTACTGTACATTTCAGTATAGTACATTAGAGTAAAGTAGGGTACAATACAGTACACTATACCTATATTTTATTTACTGTACTCTGCTGTGCTCTGCTGTACTGTGTTGTGCTGTCTGTGCTGTCCAAACTTGTGAAAAATAGACGTCTATGTTTGGGCCAAATGTAGGCCGGTCTGGACCGGTCTTGATTTCAAAGTTCACAGACCTCTTGTCCGGGCTGCACCAAAAATCTGCCAAAAAACGATAGGACCAACAAAAGATGTCCAAAAGACATCACCCTCGGTAAAGGGATGTTCTTGTCTAGTCCCAGGAGTTTCTCTATCCCTCTCAGGGCCTTTAAAACCCTGGGCCACATAAAGGGAATATTTCACAGAAGCCCTCGCTTCATTTGTAGTCATGGTTTCTAGGTATGGAGAGAGACATTTTATCACTCTAGACGGGTGGAGTTTTTTTTTTGGAGGGAGGGTGGGGGTGAGTGGGTATTTTTGGAGCATCTCGTGGCTGTCACAGGAGAGCTGGGGAGGGGATGTGTAGGGAAGGGAAGGGGGGCTGTGCCGGGGATTCCACAGCTGGCTCATGTCACTCCTTGACCCTATCCCCCAACTATCCCCGACAAAATAACAAGTCTAGACTCTCTCTGTCTTTCCAGTTTCACAGAATCAGTCAGAAAAGGCAGATGGACAGAGAGGGTAAAAGAAGCCGGAACTTTCTCTGAGCTCCTGGACCTCAGTAAACTGCACAGTTCAAGAGGCTCTCGCTAAAGTGTCGACTCTGAACTCTATGGCAAGACAGGGTGTCTATTAAGCCCATTAATAAGTAAAGCAAGGCAATAGCACCACCAAAGAAATAGATATCACACTATTACTTATTTAACCACTCAGATGAATTATTTATTGTTTATTCCAAATTATCTTTTTTCGTTTTGGTCTACACTTTCAGATAGGGTAACCCATGTAAGTGCAAACAGCATTAGATGCAGCAGATTGCCAAGTTCAGCTTGGCTATGAGTTCAGCATGCCAGGGATGCAAGGAGGGATGTGTAAAAATGAGGGTGTGGGCCCAGGGCCTTGATGATCTTGTTACTGACATCAAAGAACGAGTGCATCACAGTCAATGGCCAAGCAGCACTAAACACCCACTCACACTCTCTCCATCTCTCCTGCTGTCTCTCTTTCTTAGACACACAGGGTCCAGTGAGAGAGATAAATTAGGGGCCTAGTGGCTTTTTGAAGTCTGCTCGGCATCAACACCAATAAACGCGAGCCATGGCCTGCCTCCCTGGTCCTAAATTAAGTAATTATTACCCCTGGCGTGACTTGGCCATGTGGGCCATTACTACAGCAGGCCCACTTGGGCAGGGAGGAGACTGGAGCCTGGGGTCCCTGCCTGCCGGGTGGAGAGAAATACTGACAACAAGCTGAACATATGTCCACTGTCGCTGATGAAGTAAAGACCTCTGCTATGTCCAAGTAGATTGATTTACGTTGTAGCAATAACATATGATGACTGCCAAGTGAAAGGATTTGTGTGACCTCTAAAATATTAGGGTTACTACATGTCATTGTGGATACTAATTTAGTATTCATAAATTAAGTGACCCGTCTAAGATGACGCTTAGTGGCAATCAAAAAAAATTGGTTTCTGCATCAGTGTAAAGTAAACTCTGTAACTGGTCCATCAAATCACATAGCATCCACCTGACCTTAGCCAAGAAATGACAACTCCAAAAACAAAAGAGAGAAGCTCTTCCAAAGAGCTGTGAAGTGAGGGGATGGAGTTGTCAGATCACTCTCTCAAACACCCTTTAAAGTTGTGCCAAGGCCTTTTCTAGTACTATTGCACTGGCTTTGCATCAAGGGAGAGAGGAGGTGCCCTCCAATAGCCTCACTTTGCCCTCTGGTAGCCTTGTCCTGTCTTGTCTGGTCTAACCGCTGCAGCAGGGAGATTGTATAACCCACGTGTGTAAAACATAATTTTACAGCATTGTAAAGATTTACTATTGGAGTAAATAACAGTGGGAGAACAGGTCTTTTAAAAACGAGCCCAATCAATATGTCAGAGAAGGCTGCACTGGGGGACAGGAAGTGTCTGACGCCCCTCACAGGTGGACCAAGCACTAGGGGTGATACAGGGAGTGTGTGTGTGTGTGTGTGTTTTACCCTTGTCCCCAACCCACTCCCTCAGTATATAATTGGTGCTGATGGTCCTTGTTCTAATACGGGAGCACAATCAAATGGGACAAAGTCTTTAGCTAGATGTAAACGCAGCTGGTAAGAATAGGCAGTTGTTTTTCATTGGCTGCCAGTTATTATATATGTCATTTGAAACGACACAGACACTCTGATGCATTACTGTTTGGGTCCTAATCTTGTTCCAGTGATCGTACTGTACCAAGATGAACCTCTTTGCCTTGAACCAAATGTTTCTATTTGTTACATGTTTGACTATTGGAGACAATATTAACAACTACCCCTGTGAGCCTTAGTTAGTCACACCCACTCTGTTCCTATTGGAGGAATAAGGTTTAGGAACACAGGCTTGCAATGGTACATACACACAGACACACACAAAAATGCACACAAGCACACATAGACCGCAATAAATTGCACACTGCAGCTCACCAGCAGACAAGCACACGCACAGGCAGACTCCTCAACACAGAAATGCCGACATGCAGTACATTTCAAACCCTGTATAAGCTCTCTCTCACACACACACACACACACACACACACACACACACACACACACACACACACACACACACACACACACACACACACACACACACACACACACACACACACACACACACACACACACACACACACACACACACAGACAGGCCTCATGAGCAATATATTGCAGAGCCCATCTAACAAGTTCATTTCCGGAGGCCGGAGAGGATGGGTCCTCTGACTTTGGAGTCAGCAGCCTTGTGAGGATCAATGGCAGGAGACGGAGAGCGAGGGCCAGGGAATTGAGCTAAGATACAAAAATCAATCAGCAATTTAATCGCTTCAGTCAGGGAGGGGGAGAGAGCAAAAGGGAGGACAGGAGAATTCCAGCACTTTTTTACTTTAAAAAAGACCACTTTGATTTAACCCTTTGACATATAGTATACATCTCTCATTTTGATTGAAGCATTTCTATATGACAGTTGAGGCTCCTATGAGACTAGATCTATTTTCAGATAAGGGATCGCTCATTTAAAGTAAATGGACAAAAAGGAAGACAATAGTCAAAGAAGAAAGATAAAAGAGGAGTAATGGAAAAACAGTGCAGGTGCTGTACAACAACACAGCCATGATCACCTAGCTTTATCCAGTGATGTGAATGAAAGAATTTATTAGATTTGATTCCAGTTCCAGTTAATTTTAACACACCGTTTAAATGTCTGTGATTGTATGTGCTATTGCAGTTGAAGTCAGAAGTGTACATACACTTAGGTTGGAATCATTACAACTCGTTTTTCAACCACTCCACACATTTCTTGTTAACAAACTATAGTTTTGGCAAGTTGGTTAGGACATCTACTTTGTGCATGACACAAGTAATTTTTCCAACAATTGTTTACAGACAGATTATTTCACTTATAATTCACTGTATCACAATTCCAGTGGGTCAGAAGTTTACATACATTAAGTTGACTGTTGGAAACAGGTTGGAAAATTCAAGAAAATGATGGCTTTAGAAGCTTCTGATAGGCCAATTGACATCATGTATTTCAAGGCCTACTTTCAAACTCAGTGCCTCTTTGCTTGACATCATGGGAAATCAAAAGAAATCAGC
Organism: Salvelinus alpinus; assembly: GCF_045679555.1. NCBI lineage: Eukaryota > Metazoa > Chordata > Actinopteri > Salmoniformes > Salmonidae > Salvelinus > Salvelinus alpinus. Next base: position 33,209,856 of record NC_092104.1, read on the forward strand.
CCAAAACATTGTAGACCTCCACACGTCTGGTTCATCCTTGGGAGCAATTTCCAAACGCCTGAAGGTACCACGTTCATCTGTACAAACAATAGTACGCAAGTATAAACACCATAGGACCACGCAGCCGTCATACCGCTCAGGAAGGAGACACATTCTGTCTCATAGAGATGAAGGTACTTTGGTGCGAAAAGTGCAAATCAATCCCAGAACAACAGCAAAGGACCTTGTGAAGATGCTGGAGGAAACAGGTACAAAAGTATCTATATCCACAGTAAAACTAGTCCTATATCGACATAACCTGAAAGGCCGCTCAGCAAGGAAGAAGCCACTGCTCCAAAACCGCCATAAAATAGTCTGACTACGGTTTGCAACTGCACATGGGGACAAAGATTGTACTTTTGGAGAAATGTCCTCTGGTCTGATGAAACAAATAGAACTATTTGGCCTTAATGGCCATCGTTATGTTTGGAGGAAAAAGGGGGAGGCTTGCAAACCGAAGAACACCATCCCAACCGTGAAGCATGGGATGGCAGCATCATGTTGTGGAGGTGCTCTGCTGCAGGAGGGACTGGTGCACATAACATATTAGATGGCATCATGAGGACGGAAAATTATGTGGATATATTGATGCAACATCTCAAGACATCAGTCAGGAAGTTAAAGCTTGGTCGCAAATGGGTCTTCCAAATGGACAATGACCCCAAGCATACTTCCAAAGTTGTGGCAAAATAGTTTAAGGACAACAAAGTAAAGGTATTGGAGTGGCCATCACAAAGCCCTGACCTCAATCCCAGAGAAGATTTGTGGGCAGAACTGAAAAAGCGTGTGCGAGCAAGGAGGCCTACAAACCTGACTCGGTTACACCATGTCTGTCTCAATTCACCCAACTTATTGTGGGAAGCTTGTGGAAGGCTACCCGAAACATTTGACCCAAGTTAAACAATTTAAAGGCAATGCTACCAAATACTAATTGAGTGTATGTAAACTTCTGACCCAGTGGGAATGTGATGAAAGAAATTAAAGCTGAAATAATGCATTCTCTCGACTATTATTCTGACACTTCACATTCTTAAAATAAAGTGGTGATCCTAACTGACCTAACTGTACTTGGATTAAATGTCAGGAATTGTGAAAAACTGAGATGAAATGTTTTTGGCTAAGGTGTATGTAAACATCCGACTTCAACTGTATGCTATCCAGTGTGTGTTAGTCTCTAGATGTAAGAGTCCCCCTCCTCTGTATGTGTGAAAGGTTCGGCTAGAGTAGGAAGGTCAGGGGTGGCCTGTTTGGGTGGGAGGCTGAGGCAGCATTGTCTGGCTACCCAAATTCCTTGCTCCCGCCAAACGCTTCCTTTTCCGCAATGAGTCTCGATCTAACTACCTGAGTTAGATTTCTAGAATGGAAATCTATTCTAGACCGTCTGATTGGTCCCAGAAACCGATGGGTTGGGCCAGAGCCAGAACACACGTAGGTAAAGCGGCGTTTTGAAAATTCTTTATTGGCTTTGATACTCTGATTGGTTAGAGATGATCCAATCACTGATGACTTTCTTTTGTACAACACCCCTCATTTTGACGTCACCACAAACGACTTTAAGTATATAACGAACAATAGAGCAGCAGGCAAATTCAGTTTGAGTAGTCAGGCAAGAGGCAGGAAGCTCCTGACGGCCACAATGCTCAATGGAGGGAAAACATGGTTAGTGAGGAAATGGTTGATTTGGGGTTAGGCGTTGAGGAAGGGCTAATTTAGGTCAATGTCCGAGGCTTGGAATTGACACTATTGAACCAGCAAGCCTTCCGCCAATAAAGTGACTGACAGCGTCTGGCCGCAGAATGGAAGATATGGATTCTGGGAGGAAAGAAAGAGCAAGCCAAAGAAATGAAGCGCTGTAAGAGAAAGATAGTTAATAGAAATGGAGGCAGCTCATTAAAAAATGCTAGTCTTTAGTAAATTCATCAAATCAAATTGTATTGGTCATATACACGTGATTTCCAGATGCTATTGCGGGTGTAGCGAAATGCTTGTGTTCTAGTTCCGACAGTGAAGCAATATCTAACAAGTAATCTAACAATTTCCCAACAAATATCTAATACACACAAATCTAAGTAAAGAAATTGAATTTTGAATATATAAATATATGGAAGAGTAATGTCAGAGCGGCATAGACTAAGATACAGTAGAATAGGATAAAATACAGTATATACATATGAGATGAGTAATGCAAGATATGTAAACATTATTCAGTTGACATTATTAAAGTGACTAGTGTTCCATTTATTAAAGTGGCGAGGGGAGAACGAGCGAGAAAGTGAAAGAGAGATAAAGAGAGAGTGAATTTCTGTGTATCTTTTTGTAATGCAACAGTCTCTGTAGAGTGTGGGGTTGTGTGAATACAGTATCAGTTTGCCCTTCTGTGTACCAGCTTTGCATTTGCTGTTCTAGGGGCTCTTTGGTGTTTGTTTGAATTCGCTTCTATGTGTGTTTGTGAGTGTAATGTATCTCTCTATTGATAGTGTGAGGGGTTCTGTGGTATGTGTGTGTGTCCGTGTGCGTGTGCGTGCGCTTGTGGCAGATTGGTTGGGCGGAACAGTCTGATTCCTCCAGAACTCCGGCTTTGCTGAAACTTAGCAACAGGAGCCAGAGGTCTCCCTCCCCAGAGAGCCTGGCTGCCTAGACACATTCATTACTAGCCCAGAATCTTGGACTGGATTAAAATGCAGGCTGTTTACAACAACAAAAGGCCCCCCGTTAAAGAATATGAGCCCTTCTGAACAATGGCTCCACCAAACCGTGAGCAGATCGCTGACATCTCAAAGGAGAGCGGCGTGTGTGTGTGTGTGTGTGTGTGTGTGTGTTTGTGTGTGTGTGTGTGTGTGTGTGTGTGTGTGTGTGTGTGTGTGTGTGTGTGTGTGTGTGTGTGTGTGTGTGTGTGTGTGTGTGTGTGTGTGTGTGTGTGTGTGTGTGTGTGTGTGTGTGTGTGTGTGTGTGTGTGTGTGTGTGTGTGTGTGTGTGTGCACATAGCTGCTAACAGTTAAAGTAGTGCACTTCCAGTGGATACAATGTCATAGCCAATGCGGATATAAATAATAATATTGTTTTCTGCAGCAGCTAGAAAAAACAGCCTGAGGGCATTTGAATAAGGACACAATTCCTTCAAAGTCAGATGCCTTGTCATGCTGTTTACACCCATAATCTGAAAGTGTGCATTTGTAAATATATACACCGAGTGTACAAAATATTAGGCACACCTTCCTAATATTGAGTTGCAGCCCCTTTTGCCCTCAGAACAGCCTCAAGTCATTGGGCTGAAGGTGTTCCATAGGGATGCTGGCCCATGTTGACTCCAATGCTTCCCAGACGGGAAACTGTGCTCAACGCCTGGCACCTGCTACCATACACCATTCAAAGGCACTTACATCTTTTGAATGGCACACATACACAATCCATCCAATCCATTTCTCAATTGTTTCAAGGCTTAAAAATCCTTAACTTGTCTCCTGCCCTTCATCTACACAGATTGAAGTGGATTTAACAAGTGACATCAATAAGTCACCTAAAACCCTCACAAACTTTTACAGATGCACAATTGAGAGCATCCTGTCGGGCTGCATCACCGCCTGGTACGGCAACTGCACTGCTCATAAACGCAGGGCTCTCCAGAGGGTGGTGCGGTTTGCACAACGCATCACTGAGGGCAAACTACCATCCCTACATGACACCTACAGCACCCAATGTCACAGGAAGGCCAAAAAGATCAGCAAGGACAACAACCACCCAAGCCACTGCCTGTTCACCCAACTGACGTCTGATTGCATTGTACCTGTGTGTGGCTGGAGAATAAGCAATGGGGGACCACCACACACATACAGCATGCACACACACACAGACACACACACAGACACACACACAGACACACACACACGCGCACACGCACGCACACACACACACACACACACACACACACACACACACACACACACACACACACACACACACACACACACACACACACACACACACACACACACACACACACACACACACACACACACACACACACACACACACACACATACACATTAGATATACAAAATGTAAATACACAAACATACACATATAATACTACAGTACACCCACGCACACATGCATACCATACTCTGATGTAAAAGTAAACAGGCATGCACAAATACACAGAGAAGTATTCAGTTACACACACATAAAGCCATCTTCCATTTGCACAACATAGAACAGGTGCAAGGTCAAGCCACCATGCCAATAATAGACAAGTCTCATCATTCTCTGAAATAGTTATCTCAAAGTCACTTAATGTTTAAGTAAAGTTGTGTGCTGTTTGGATTATTCTGACGTGGTTGGAGTGGGAGAGCAGGTCAGAGAGATCCCCTGTGTGTGTGTGTGTGTGTGTGTGTGTGTGTGTGTGTGTGTGTGTGTGTGTGTGTGTGTGTGTGTGTGTGTGTGTGTGTGTGTGTGTCCTTTCACCTTTCACCTCTCTGCTCCTATAGCAACCTGTATGTTATGTTTGGTGTGTTTTGTCCATGTGTCAATCCAGATTCAATGCAGCCTTATTCTATAGGCTACTCAAAAACCCTTCAACAACAGTTATCAGGAAATTATCAGGATACCTGTTACCGTTATTTATTATCTGGATATCTATGTCAGAAATATTTTCTTTAATGATTTTCTCAAACTGGTGGAAATTCTGTTCGTCCATGAGGCTAGCTGTTCCTAGGATTGGGCAGGACTAGAAGTATGGGGACGGGCTTCATAGAGTTCACAGCTGATAAGATGTGAAGGGTCATTTTATCAGAACATACTGTCCGGGCCACTCTTGGCTATCCCTGAGAGGCGGTAGGTTGGCTCATAAGCTAAGGAGGCTGGGTCACCGTCATCCCCCCTGTCCGCTGCTCTGTGGCGCCTGATGCGGGGCACCTGTTCCCCCCAGTGAACCACTTCCCTGGGGGGCAGCTTCAGGTTTCAGCATGTCTATTTGTCCCTGAGCTCTGAGCTTGCCAACTGCCATGTCCCAGCCCAGAGCCCAGGCATCTATCCAGCCAGTGACTGAGTGTTGTGACAGAGGCTTTGACTGTCATGTGCCTCACAGCTCTGAGCCCCTCTGATCATGGGGTTGTCATCGGCGTGGCACCTTTAGTGGAATATGAGTCTGTATGTCTGCCCGTGTAAGGGCGTGTTCAGTATTTGTTTGAGTTGCACATATGTGTCGTCCACGTCTCTTAACACGTTTTAGTTGTTTATTGCTAGTCCTACACAAGTGTTATTAAGTTAAGCTTGGATGGACAAAATGTACCACTGCCCCCGACAATGTAATGTATTTCTTCTATAAATGTAATTTATCATTTCATATGTGGTTTTTAAGAAACTATTACTGCTACATTTTGCTGACTGCCTGTATTTATTTTAAAATAAATTACCCAGTTTGAACTGGTGGATTTATGTAGACTAACATGAGCCTCACTCAAAATTGGGCCATGGGCAAAAACTATGTTTTTTTTCAAAAGTCTGGCGTTGGCCTACTTTATGTGAGCAAAGTCTGTGGGCACAAAAAATTACAAAATGAGACAAAGCATACTAGCGTACTATGCTAATTCAAAGCATACTAGGCTAATTCAAACAGGACTTTGTTCCCCAGTGCAGTTAAAGTGACAGTAATGTGTTTGTGCTAATCACAGTTAATGGTAAGAGTGGCCTGGAGAGGTTGAGGATGCTGGGCTGAATGGTAAAGGAGGCCAGGCTAGTCCATCCATCACTGTGTCATGGGTGGAGGAACTTGGTCATGCGGTGCAGTTATGGTTCCCCTCACGCCAGGCCCTGAGTGGGAATAAAGCTTGAACACGCGTCAACCATGACCAAAGTGGAGCAGCCAGGAGCACCCTGCCTCCCACACGTACAGACACACAGGGAATATGCACAAGGATAAGAAAGTTGTTAACAGCGAGATGGTTGTACAGTCGTCTAAACAACTGGGACGGACCTCAGCGTTACTCTGGACCCTGATCTCTCTTTTGACAAACATATTTAAAAATGTTTTCCAGACATTGTAAAAATGTAAAACTTTTTGTCTAAAAATTGTGAAACTTTTTGTCCAAAAATGAGGCAGAAAATCTAATCCATGCGTTTGTCACTTCTAGATTAGACTACTGCAATGCTCTACTCTCCGGATACTCAGGTAAGGCCCTAAATAAACGTATAACAGCTAGTGCTAAATATGGCTGCTAGAATTTATGTTATCATATTACTCCAGTGCTAGCCTCTGGCTTCCTGTTAAGGCAAGGGCTGATTCCAAAGTGTTATTGCTAACCCACAAAGCATTACATGGACTTGCTCCTACCTATCTCTCTGATTTGGTGCTGCCGTACATACCTACGCTACGCTACAGTCACAAGACACAGGACTCCTTACTGTTCCTAGAATTTCCAAGCAAACAGCTGGAGGCTGGGCATTCTCCTATAGAGCTAAATTATTATGGAATGGTCTGCCGATCCATGTGAGAGACGCAGACTCAGTCTGAACCTTTAAGTCTCATCTCTTCAGTAGGGCCAATGACTGAGCATAGTCAGGCCCAGGGGTACGAAGTGACACGATACGGGAGTGACGAACCACCCTTGCTGTCTCTGCCTGGCCAGCTCCCTTCTCTCTGCCTTCTCTGCCTATGACCCAATTACGGGGGCTTCACTGGCTTGCTCAGGCTCTCCCATGTCGTCCCTAAGAGGGGTGGTTCACGTCGTGCCAGGCTTTTTTATAGTCGACTTGAGTGGGTTGAGTCACTGACGTGATCTTCCTGTACGGTTTTGCGTCCCCTTGGGCTCGTGCAGTAGGGAGATCTTCGTGGGCTATAGGCCGCCTCTCAGGGTTGTAAGTTAGTGGTTTGTTGATATCCCTTTGGTGGTGTGGGGCATGTGCTTTGGCAAAGTGGGTGGGGTTATATCCTGCCTGGTCATCCCTGTCCCGGGGTAACTTTGGACGATGCCACAGTGTCCCCCGACCCCCCCTGTCTCAGTCTCCAGTATCTATGCTGCAATAGTCTAAGCGGCGGGGGCTAGGGTCAGTCTGTCCTATTTGGTGTAGTTCTCCTGTCTTATCTGGTGTCCTGTGTGATCTTAAGTATGCTCCCTCTAATTATCCCATCTCTCTCTCTCCCCTCCCGGAGGACCTGAGCCAGACTACCTGGCCTGACGACTCCTGGCTTTCCCTGTCCCCAGTCCACCTGGCCGTGCTGCTGATCCAGTTTCTGTTGCTCTGCCTGCAGCTTTTGAAACCCTGTCATGTTCATCAGATGTGCTACCTTATCCCCCCCCCTCCCCCCCACTACTGTGATTATTATTTGATCCTGCTGGTCATCTGTAAATGTTTGAATATCTTGAAGAACTATCTGGCCTTAATGGTCATTTTAATGTCCGGCACAGCCAGGAGAGGACTGGCCACCCCTCAGAGCCTGGTTCCTCTCTAGGTTTCTTCCTAGGTTCCTGTCCTAGGCAGTTTTCCTAGCCACTGTGCATTGCTTGCTCTTTAGGCTGGGTTTCTGTATAAACACTTTGGGCCTGATTCAGATTGAGGAAATTACTCAGCTTCTCAGTAGTTGGTATTCAGACTTACTTTATGAAGATGCGTAACGGACTTTGCATGTGTATTTCCCTTGCTCGCTCTGAATGACTGTAATTCAACCGCTGAAAAACCTCCCACTTGCTGGCCAACAGATTTTCTTAATTCAAAAAGGTTTTCAGTACATTTATCTTAAGCCATCCCTTTAAATATGGTGTATTTTGTTGACAGACCCAATAGAATATATCGAGAGAACAGGTTTAGAATATTAGGGATTAATGAAAGAATGCCATTTAAATATATACATACTGTATATTTATCTCCTTTTCAGCACCAATTGGTAGATTTAAAAATACTCCAATCTTGTAGATTATTTAGGGTTAGGAAACTATTTATGAATCATAAAGAACAGGTTTGGAGAGCCTTCATGCACAAAAGAAAGAAAACAGTGGTTTGGAAATTGCAACATTCAGTTCTTCAACCCATGGTAATGTTGGAAGATTAGTGTACATAGAATTATAACAGGGAGAATAGTGTACAACAGTGTTCTATCCTCTCATCTATTGCCTGCACTAACCATGGAACTGTGTGATGACACGACCAAGTATTGTGCCATGCGTCGGGATCAAACTGTTGCACTCCACTCCATAACGATTTAATTAGCCTACATGTCTTTTTTTATATTATCAACTGTTACTAATGATCCTCAGCATAAACCAGATGGCAGTGACAGTGTTTATAAAGGAAGCAAATGAAGGTAAATGAAACAGTGTAATTAAATGGAACGATAATGTAGGCTACACCAGCTGAAGGAAAGTAAGTGTAAATTGGCAGTTGAATGTTGTTATTAGGCCTGATGGTTAATACTGATAGTGGATAATATTTAACATGATAGAAACAGGAAACAAAGAAAGTCAGGGTGGCCTAATATTAAGACATTTAAGAGTGACCATCCTTGCAAGTTAAAAGGCCGTACAATTTAAATTCAGCATAATGGCACAGCATTTCACAAACTTTACTGTGGGAAAGTTGATATGTTCATATGCTTCAGTTTGCTGCCATATGACTGTTTCACGTCTCCAGCAATTATAAGGTAAAATAGACCTAACACAAGTGTCATTTATATTTACAATTCCCTTATCCAATCGGATTACTCATTTACATAGCTCTTATCAATAGCTCTTATCAAGTTGTAAATTACAGTGCATGGAGAATGCTGTTATTTCTATCAGAAATAAATAAGAAGAAGCTTTTTCCACTTGGATCCGGCAGATTGCTCGACCTTATTCATGGTTTCCTCACGTGTAACGGTGGTGGAATTGTTAGGGAATTAAGTCAAGGTCAGAATACGGCGTATCTGTAGACACACGACTGCCACTCCTTCAGTTATTTGATCTCCACCCCAAACTAATAGTAAATGAATAGCACACTATTCTCATGCTTAAGTTCAAGGTCAGGATACACATATAGAGAGAAAAGTGCATAAAAAGGGAATTATGTTCCAATTACGCACGCTTAACTCGGGTCGGAATGGGGCCCTTTGTGACAATTGCTGTTGTAAAAAGGGCTATATAAATACATTTGATTGATTGATTGAGTCAATGATATTTTTGTGAAATTATAACAAACAGATGACATCAAAACAGGCAGTAACACAGTCCAGTTGGATTATGAGACACAGCTTGAGGACTTGAAGGCTCTCTACAGTGTGCTGCAGCAAGAGGGCCCATGATAAACAACAATGGTCCCACTGCCATTTTTGACAGCTGTGGAGGGTGTGGCTGCAATCATTGGATGATTGGCTGAGATAGTTCCACAAGGACTCACCCTGCATCCCCCTGGGATCCACATGCCCACCATCTCTCCATGCCACCCTCCACTGCTCTGCTCTCAGCCCCAGCCATCCCTCCCTAAACCCAGAGTTCTAACTCACACACCTTGAAAGAGAGAGAGCACCCAATTTTACACTCGCACGCACACAAACAAATGAGACAGTATTGATTGGAGCCATGGGTGCATTCTCAGTGATGCTCCTCTCAATAGATCAGTCACGCTCGCATAGCTTCCCTTGCTGCAGGCTAGAGCCTTAACACTCCAGCCCTGCGCTCAGGGACATATTCAATCCACCAGCCCACGTAAATAGCCATTTTAACCACAAAAACAAGCCCTTTCTTCTCCTTCTAACACCATTCCTCCTCCGCTCTACTCACTGATCACTTAAAACATCTCTGTAACTATTAGTTTATCCACATTGATAACACTAATGATGTTATCTATTCTACTATGTCCGCTGATGTTATACATGAAATGTACTCTGTACCAACTTTGGTTTTAGAAGTAGAGGGGACATTATTTAAAAAAAATGTATGCAGTCAGATAAACATTCCAAACAACCTACTTGACTGTTCGGAGGCGTCCGCACAATCCTAAAGCACACCGTTGCCTCGTTTTGTAACACATTCAAATTATTAAACTGGGGGGGACAAAAATGCAATTTCAGAATGTGGGAGGGACATGTATTTAGTATTTATAGCAGTGATTGCCACATCTATGACTCATCTCGTCTTTATTTCCGTGACTGTCTGAATGGGAGCTACCACAACCCATCTTCACACCACAGATTTGCTGACACTTCTCTGGAAGTTGAATCTTAGGGGACTGTCTGTGCTTTGAGCCCCCCACCACCCCCCAGACCCACCTGCATGGACGTGAGAGAAGTTGTCTTCGGCTGCATCTGTTGCCTGCGTGACTCGTCTGCAGATTAATGACCTCATTAAGGAGTGCCTCTCTCGGTCTGGAGCTGATGTCACATGAGCACACACCCAGATACAGACACCCATGCACATGCTCCCACTAAAACACACACAACATGTTACCACTAAAAACCTACACCTAACATATGCTGTATAACACGATGGGGACTGTGCTGTTTATATGGCTTGGACACCCAACATAGGATCAGGAATGGTTTTGAACAGGAGGGGACCATCAGGATTTACCATTCTCTTGCTATAAATCGCATCAGTCACCACTCACCCCTTCCCTCGTCATCAGGCTGACACTGTCACGCCTGCTCCTGCTCTCCCTCTCTGGCGCTTGAGGGTGCCAGGCTGCCCATCATTACGCACACCTGTCACCATCATTACACGCAGCAGCGCTCATTGGACTCACCTGGACTCCTTGCCTTTGTTAATTGCCCCGTCTGTAACTGTCTGCTCCCCTGTTTGTTCCCTGTGTCAGCATTAATGTCGTTATGTGTTCTTGTCCATATGCTGTCCGGTCCTGTTCCGTTCCATGTCCGTTGATAATTAAATGTTCACTCCCTGTACCTGCTTCTCGTCTCTACCGGCGTCGATCCTTACGGACACAGTGATCTAGGGTGAAGCCATATAGCCTATAGAATGAAGGGAATAGTGTTCTGCTCTGTGTACCTATAAGGATTGACAGCTAGTCATTGCTTTGTGTACATGCAAAGCTTCTGTAAAACCATGCACTTATCAAAATGATACATGAAAGTCCTCCACAACCTTTACCAAGCAACTATCCTCTGTTTTATCTTACACTCTATTTGCTACCAATACGCCTTCCCTGTCTCACTCTCTTCCTTAGTCTTTACGAGCTATCCTCTCTCATGGCCCACAAAACTGTTCTGTTCCCGTCCTTAACTGCTAAACAAGCCCCTATACTCTTGCTTTTATACACACACACATGTTCTTCTCTCTTCGTGAGAACATCAAATTAATGTCCTTTCGAAATCCTATTTTACCCAACACCTAACCCTAACCCTTACCCTAAACTTAAACCTAAACCTAAACCTAAACCTAACCCCAAGCTTAAAATCGCCTTTGTCCTCATGGGGATTTGGGAAATCTCCCCACGAGGGAGAATTATCCTTGTTCTTCTGTCCTTGTGGGGACTTTTGGGGATTTTAGGTCCCTACAGGGATAGAAGAACCAAACCTCCCCACACACAAGCACACGCGCACACAAACACTGAAATGACTGAAATGATCGGTTGAGAACTGTTGTTTTGACTGCTCTATGCCTAGCGATGCAAAATACATATTTTTTTAATTGCCTGGTTTTCCAGAAATCCTGTCTGGAAGATTCTGGATTTCCTGCTTATCCCACCTGATCCCGGGACCCTCCAACCGGGATTTCGGGAAAACCAAAGAATTTATTGAAAGTTCCTGGAATTTTGCAACCCTATCTATGCCACATGCACAGTAGCACTAAGGTGTTTACAGGAAACACCATCCCAGCCACTCATGTGTTGGCCTGTTCTGGCCCCGCGGGGAGAGAGGCCACCTCTCCTCTCCACTCAGGAGCCCTGTATGTGTCTGCTCATGTAGGACATGCCCCGTACATGCACACACAGCCAAGATCTCATGCCTGAATGAGTTTGCTGGCAGGCCGTGGGCTGTGAGGTGTGGGCTGTGAGGTGTGGGCTGTGAGATGTGGGCTGTGAGGTGTGGGCTGTGAGGTGTGGGCTGTGAGGTGTGGGCTGTGAGGTGTGGGCTGTGTAGCCTGCACGGACAGGAAGGGGTTACGGTCGCACATTCCTGAGTTTAGAGCCTGTAACTAATATTGGAGTTTATTAGCAGAGTAGTTGGAGGCTGAGCCTAGGCATTCCCATCTGGAAGAGTCAACGTCTGGCTCCCTCACCGACACACACACACACACACACACACACACACACACACACACACACACACACACACACACACACACACACACACACACACACACACACACACACACACACACACACACACACACACACACACAAACACACACACACGCACACGCACACGCACACGCACACGCACACTTGCACCTGTGCACAAACACATTGACACATTACTAAAGACACATCAAAACACAGACACACGCACTAGTACACACACTCATGCACACACTCTCGTTTTTTGTCTGACTCCTTTTCTCTCCCTCCATCTTGTTTTCCTAGGTTTTAGTCTTTGTTCTCCTTTTCTATGCCATTATTTTCTGTATTATTTACTTTTTATTTCAATATTTATAAAATGTTAGCCTATACATACAATTAATGCCTAAGCAAATATATGCGTCTTATGTTTAACCCTTTTAATGTAAACATATAAAAAATAATCAGCTTGGTGTGAAGTTAAGTCTATTCTAAGATTAAGCTCACAAAAACCATTATGCAACCATGAGCACCAAGCTTTGTGTAAGGCAGGCCATCTGATATATTGAGTTAAAGGTGAGCTACAGAAATAGCTATTCTGTTGTGCTTTTCACAGTGCATAGCTTTCCTTTCCTATTATGAAACTTCAACGCTATCCATATTTTACAGTAATGTAACATATTCACTGCAAATGCATGGATTGTGATGGATGTAATATAACATTCCAGCTTATCTTACATGGCTTTCGGCTACTCTTTAAGAGGTTTTACCATTTTTATAATCTAATATTAAACAATAGCATCAGTGACAAGTATTTTGTCATTTTCTTAAACTGGGTATCAAGCCTACCTGATAAAAGTCGACATAGTACAACCTGTGATTGAGATTATTTCCCTCCATTAAGCCTGTAGAGTGCACTTTAATGATTGCATCACCCAATTCTGATTAAATATCATAATATCAACACACCTGATTATGACTATGTGGTAAAGATAAGTTGATGCTCTCTTTTTCAGAAATGTTAACTGCCTAATTCCTTCCCCACTCTGAGCTACACCTCAGTCTGTGGGTCATGCCATGGTTTGGCCCATGGTGTAGTTGGAGCCCTTGTTTGACTGACAGAATGGAAGAGAAGCAGGGTTAACGAGTGCATGACAACAGTCTACAGTGTTCACCTTGTCATTCAAAGGGAGGGTCCCCAGTCTCCCTAGCACCCCACAAAGGTGGCAAGACAGTGTGGAATGTTACTTTTAACTCTCGGGGGCTCAGACGGCCACAAGTTTAGCATCTCCTCTCACTCCACCTGCCTGGGACATTTTTCTGTGGTGTGGTGGTGGTAGGGAGAGGGGCTAAGGCCTCTTGCTCTGGCTTGGTCCATGGTTGTTGCACACATGTTGGGATGCGTCTGGATTCAATCACCACTGAACAACCCTGTTCGTAATTAGCCCACTGAGATATAGCAAAGCTAGCAGGTTTTAAAGTGATGGCTGTCGCAATCAATGTCACATTATTAATATTTAAACTGATACTGACAATGCCTTTAAACTAATGTACATTCAAAATCACAAAAATGATTATGTCACACTTGAAGATGACTTGACATTTTCCAATAAAAATGTTTACCCCAACCACGAAATTGTATTGGCTATTGGTATTCAGCCATTAATCAATCAAATTTGTAGAACTCTCCTTAGCAATTTTGTCACAATAGGGTTGTATTCATTAGTCGGATTCCTTTGCAAAGCGTATTGTCTCCTGAAAAACGTTTTGCAACTGACACCGTTTACTCCAAACGGAAAACGTTTTGCCACAAAAACAGGAGTTTCTATTGCAAAAATTAGGTCCCTCCCCGTTTGGTTCCCAGAGGAAATGGTAAACGTGTCCATTGCAAAACATTTTGCAATGGAAACCAAATTCAGGTAGGTTGCTCCTCGTTTCATTCCGTTTGCTTCCGTTTGGTTCTGTTTGGTTCCTAGTGAATAGTAAATACATGGTCTACAAGTCTTGTCAAGGGTGAATTAAGCCTGATTACTGATCTGACAGTTTGTGTGACTAGAAAGTGGGTTCTGTCTCTCATAAAGGTTTAGCCAATCGCCTTCAATGATAATCAACTACACCCATCTTCTGAATTTTGTTAGCGAGGACTTGGACTGCCCCAGCTAATAATTCTAGGGAGAGATAATGTTTTTGTAATGTTACCCGTAATGTTCCCCTGATTTTTAAGTGTCCAATTTTCCGTTAATTATGGGAACATTCGATCTATGTTAGCAAAAACCTCCTGAGAACTTATTTCACATGTTTTGCGTTAGAGTTAGGAAAACATTCCCTCAATGTCAAACAGAACTTACCAAGAACGTGGTTCTGAACATTGAAGTCTCCAGACCTGGGCTTTCGGGGCTTTAGCCCTGAGTCTTTTGCCCTGCTGGGATGGTGTAAAACAAGATATACATACTAACATACTAACACGCTTGGGAAAGAATGATGTCAGAGACAGGTTTGCACCTATAGTACAGTTTAATTTGGTTTAAATTCTAATCTTCATGGATGGACTAACATCCTAGTTGTAACGGTTTTCTTCCATAGTTGAAGGAGAGGACCAAAATGCAGCGCAGTTAGTGTTCAACATGTTTAATCTGACAATAAACGGGAACACTATACAAACAACAAAATAACAAATGTGAAAACCGAGACAGACCTATCTGGTGCAGAACACAAACACAGAGACAGGAAACAAATCACCCACAAAATCCCAACACCAAACAAGCCTCCTATATATGATTCTCAATCAGGGACAACGATTACCAGCTGCCTCTGATTGAGAACCATATTAGGCTGGACACAGAAACAGACAAACTAGACACACAACATAGAATTCCCACCCAGCTCACGTCCTGACCAACACTAAACAAGCAAAACACATAATAACTCTGGTCAGGACGTTACAGTACCCCCCTCCTGAGGTGGGGACTCCGAACGCACCCCTACAACTCAAGAGGAGGGTCTGGGTGGGCATCTGTCCGCGGTGGCGGCTCCGGCTCCGGACACCACTCCACCACTGTCTTTGTCCCCCTCCTTAGCGTCCTTTGAGTGGCGACCCTTGCCCACGACCTTGGCCTAAGAATCCTCCCCAAGGCCCCCACATGATTTAGGAGGTAGCTCAGGACAGAGAGGTAGCTCAGGACAGAGAGGTAGCTCAGGACAGAGAGGTAGCTCAGGACAGAGAGGTAGCTCAGGACAGAGAGGTAGCTCAGGACAGAGGGGCAACTCCGGACAGAGGGGCAGCTCCGGACTAATGGCAGCTCCGGACTGAGTGGCAGCTCATGACTGAGTGGCAGCTCATGACTGGAGGGCAGCTCATGACTGGAGGGCAGCTCATGACTGGAGGGCAGCTCATGACTGGAGGGCAGCTCATGACTGGAGGGCAGCTCATGACTGGAGGGCAGCTCATGACTGGAGGGTAGCTCATGACTGGAGGGCAGCTCATGACTGGAGGGTAGCTCATGACTGGAGGGTAGCTCATGACTGGCTGGCGGCTCTGACAGCTCCTGACTGGCTGGCGGCTCTGGCAGCTCCTGACTGGCTGGCGGCTCTGGCAGCTCCTGACTGGCTGGCGGCTCTGGCAGCTCCTGACTGGCTGGCGGCTCTGGCAGCTCCTGACTGGCTGGCGGCTCTGGCAGCTCCTGACTGGCTGGCGGCTCTGGCAGCTCCTGACTGACGGACGGCTCTAGCGGCTCCTGACTGACGGGCGGCTCAGATGGCGCTGGGCAGACGGGCGGCTCAGATGGCGCTGGGCAGACGGATGGCTCAGATGGCACTGGGCAGACGGATGGCTCAGATGGCGCTGGGCAGACGGATGGCTCAGATGGCGCTGGGCAGACGGATGGCTCAGACGGCGCTGGGCAGACTTACTTACTTACTTACTTACTTTATTGTCCCCATGGGGAAATTTTGTTGCAGTGTCATGTACACATTTAAAGTGGCGTTAAATACAAAACAAGATTGACAATACAACTTTCAATAACAGTCACGCACCAATAAATAAAATAAAATTTAAAATTTAAAATTGTAAAAAGAAAAGACTAGCCTGCTGGCCTTACGGGGTCAATGGGAACATTTGCCCGAGCTATTTAAGAGGGATATCACACCTGGCACAAATGATTGTCTCGTTCTATTTTTCCTGCTGAGGGGTGCCCTATACCTGCGCCCAGAGGGGAGTAATTCAAAGTCCAGGTACAGGGGGTGACTTGGGTCTAAAATTATTTTGTGAGCCTTACGGAGGGCCCTGACCTTAAAAATCTCATCCAGGCCTGTCTGTTTGACTCCAAGTACCTTGCTTGCGGTGGTAATAACCCTTCTCAGCATGTTTCTCTGACTGACAGTGGCATTGCCAAACCAACAAACAATACAAAAAGTTAAAATACTCTCAATAAACGGATGGCTCAGACGGCGCTGGGCAGACGGATGGCTCAGACGGCGCTGGGCAGACGGATGGCTCAGACGGCGCTGGGCAGACGGATGGCTCAGACGGCGCTGGGCAGACGGATGGCTCAGAAGGCGCTGGGCAGACGAGCAGTGCAGGCGGCGTTAGGCAAGCAGGCAGTACAGACGGCGTTGGGCAGACGAGCAGTGCACGCGGCGTTGGGCAGACGGCCGACTCTGACCTGCTGAGGCGCACAGTAGGCCTGGTGCGTGGTGCCGGAACTGGTGGTACCGGACTGAGGGCACGCACCTCAGGGCGAGTGCGGGGAGAAGGAACAGTGCGTACAGGGCTCTGGAGACGCACAGGAGGCTTGATGCGTGGTGCCGGAACTGGAGGCACTGGGCTGGAGACACGCACCACAGGGTGAGTGCGTGGAGGAGGAACAGGGCTCTGGAGATGCACTGGAAGCCTGGTGCGTGGTGTCGGCACTGATGGTACTGGGCTGGGGCCACGCACCATAAGGCGAGTGCGGGGTGCTGGAACTGGAGGTACTGGGCTGGGGCGGGAAGGTGGCGCCGGATATACCGGACCGTGCAGGCGTACTGGCTCCCTTGAGCACTGAGCCTGCCCAACCTTACCTGGTTGCATGCTCCCCGTAGCCCGACCAATGCGGGGAGGTGGAATAACCCGCACTGGGCTGTGTAGGCGAACCGGGGACACCATGCGTAAGGCTGGTGCCATGTACACCGGCCCGAGGAGACGTACTGGAGGCCAGATATGTAGAGCCGGCTTCATGGCACTTGGCTCAATGCTCACTCTAGCCCGGCCCGTGCGGGGAGGTGGAATAACCCGCACCGGGCTATGCACACGTACAGGAGACACCGTGCGCTCTTCCGCATAACACGGTGTCTGCCCGTACTCCCGCTCTCCACGGTAAGCATGGGAAGTGGGCGCAGGTTTCCTACCTGCCTTTGCCACACTACCCTTTAGCCTCCCCCGAGACATTTTTGGGATTTCTTCTCGGGTTTCCGTGCTAGCCGTGTACCTTCATAACGCCAGTTCCTCTCTCCGGTTGCCTCCAGCTGTTCCCATGGGAGGTGATCCTTTCCAACCTTAGCCCAGGGTCCTTTTCCGTTCATGATTTCCTCCCATGACCATTCCTCCTGGTACCGCTGCTGCTGTTGCTGCTGCCCATTGCCACGCTGCTTGGTCCGGGTTTGGTGGGTGATTCTGTAACGGTTTTCTTCCATAGTTGAAGGAGAGGACCAAAATGCAGCGCAGTTAGTGTTCAACATGTTTAATCTGACAATAAACGGGAACACTATACAAACAACAAAATAACAAATGTGAAAACCGAGACAGACCTATCTGGTGCAGAACACAAACACAGAGACAGGAAACAAATCACCCACAAAATCCCAACACCAAACAAGCCTCCTATATATGATTCTCAATCAGGGACAACGATTACCAGCTGCCTCTGATTGAGAACCATATTAGGCTGGACACAGAAACAGACAAACTAGACACACAACATAGAATTCCCACCCAGCTCACGTCCTGACCAACACTAAACAAGCAAAACACATAATAACTCTGGTCAGGACGTTACACTAGTACTGTGTAATTTAACTTGCAATCTTTGTGAATATTTAGTTGGAAAACGGATTGTATGCTGGTATGTACAGTTGAAGTCAGAAGTTTACATACACCTTAGCCAACTACATATAAACTCAGTTTTTCACAATTCCTGACATTTAATCCTCGTAAAAAATTCCCTGTCTTAGGTCAGTTAGGATAACCACTTTATTTTAAGAATGTGAAGTGTCAGAATAATTGTATTTCTTTCATCACATTCCAAATGGGTCAGAAGTTTACATACGCTCAATTAGTGTTTGGTAGCATTGCCTTGAAATTGTTTACCTTGGGTCAAACGTTTCGGGTAGCCTTCCACAAGCTTCCCACAATAAGTTGGGTGAATTTTGGCCCATTCCTCCTGACAGAGCTGGTGTAACTGAGTCAGGTTCGTAGGCCTCCTTGCTCGCACACGCTTTTTCAGGTCTGCCCACAAATTTTCTATAGGATTGAGGTCAGGGCTTTGTGATGGCCACTCCAATACCTTGACTTTGTTTTCCTTAAACCATTTTGCCACAACTTTGGAAGTATGCTTGGGGTCATTGTCCATTTGGAAGACCCATTTGCGACCAAGCTTTAACTTCCTGACTGATGTCTTGAGATGTTGCTTCAATATATCCACATAATTTTCCTCCCTTATGACGCCATCTATTTTATGAAGTCCCCCAGTCCTGCAGCAAAGCACCCCCACAACATGATGCTGCCACCCCCGTGCTTCCCGGTTGGGATGGTGTTCTATTTTTGTGTCATCAGACCAGAGGACATTTCTCCAAAAAGTACAATCTTTGTCCCCATGTGCAGTTGCAAACCGTAGTTTGGCTTTTTTTATGGCGGTTTGGAGCAGTGGCTTCTTCCTTGCTGAGCAGCCTTTCAGGTTATGTCGATATAGGACTAGTTTTACTGTGGATATAGATACTTTTGCACCTGTTTCCTCCAGCATCTTCACAAGGTCTTTTCCTGTTGTTCTGGGATTGATTGCACATTTCGCACCAAAGTACGTTCATCTCTATGAGACAGAACGCGTCTCCTTCCTGAGCGGTATGATGGCTGCGTGGTCCCATGGTGTTTATACTTGCGTACTATTGTTTGTACAGATGAACGTGGTACCTTCAGGCGTTTGGAAATTGCTCCCAAGGATGAACCAGACGTGTGGAGGTCTACAATGTTTTTTCTGAGGTCTTGGCTGATTTCTTTTAATTTTCCCATGATGTCAAGCAAAGAGGCACTGAGTTTGAAGGTAGGCCTTGAAATACATTCACAGGTACATCTCCACTTGACTCAAATGATGTCAATTAGCCTATCAGAAGCTTCTAAAGCCATGACATAATTTTCTGGAATTTTCAAAGCTGTTTAAAGGCACAGTCAACTCAGTGTATGTACACTTCTGACCCACTGGAATTGTGACACAGTGAATTATAAGTGAAATAATCTGTCTGATTACAATTGTTGGAAAACTTACTTTTGTCATGCACAAAGTAGATGTCCTAACAGACTTGCCAAAACTATAGTTTGTTAAACAGAAGTTTGTGGAGTGGTTGAAAAATGAGTTTTAATGACTCCAACCTAAGTGTATGTAAACTTCCGACTTCAACTGTACATTCGTGTAAAATTGTGAAGTGTTGTTACTACAGGGGGGTTGGAGGGGGTGTATTTGTTTTTGTGTAATTAATTAGGTAGAAATATTGTCATCTAGCTAATTGACCTTGGAATATGTGATTTATTTCCACAAATATGATAAAATCATGATTTTCAATCATGTTTGGTGCTTGCGTTTGTGCATCTTATCTGCAAAAGTTGTGTGTGTGTCTCCCACTCCACAGTTATAATACAAGCCTACTGCTGATGTGAGTTTATGCAGTTCCAACATAATCCAAAGGATGGCAGACTAAAATCCCAATCCTGCTATATTGCACCATTTTGGAACTGCCCATCGTGCGCTGCATGACTAGCTCACATTAGTTAGCAGTAATGTGACCAACATCAACATGAAGCTTTTTTTTATTGCCAATCAAATTTTGAACATGGTTTATGAAAACATTGCAACAAAATGATTAATACTTTTCAACAAAAATGTTATTAATGGAAAATTACGATTTAGTTATACACTTGTAATTTGTATTTGCTAATATATTTTAAAAATATACTATTGACACCATATTGCATGGGTTTACTGACCACAATCCATTGAATTAATATTAAGAGGTGTTGATTATTTGGCGTCAGGAGAGCATAGCGCATGGAAGAAAGCAGTGAGAAATGCAACATAGCGTTATGTTTCTGCAAAATGTTCACTACTAGTGTGCAGGGCACTTCATTGTGGTCGTGCAGGGATCAAATCCCCCCCCCCTGCAGAATATTAAATATTAAATATAGACACGTTTCAAGGGAACGTTGCAAGAACATTCATGTGTCCAGTTTTCTGAGGGTTAGGAGAATATTTCATCAACGTTACACCAAACATACATAGAACAGGGTTGGCATATTCTCCAAATATAAGATATAAATGTTCTTTCACGGGACATGTTTCAGAGTTCTTGCACGTCACTGGAACATTCCTATGAAAAAGTTAGGTAATTACCTAACGAGACTCTTAAGGGAACGTTCTCTAAAGTTGTGGGAGAGAAGAACTAAGAACTCTCCGGGAAGAAGAAAGGCCGTGGTGTATGTTTCATGATTAACTACTCATGGTGTGATTGTGATAACATACAGGAACTTAAGTCCTTTTGTTCACCCGACATAGAATACCTCACAATCAAATGTCGACCGTACTGCCTCCCAAGAGAATTCTCTGCAGTTATAGTCACAGCCGTCTATATTCCCTCCTCAAGTTGATACCACGACGGATTTGGTGGAATCTGGAAACCACACATCCTGGATCCACATTTATTGTAACTGGGGATTTTAACAAAGCAAATTTGAGAAAACCGCTACCCAAGTTCTATCAACACAGCGCCTGTAGTACTCACGCTTCAAAAAGTCTCGACCGTTGTTACTCCCCCTTCCGGGATGGCTACAAGGTCCTCCCCCACCCTTCCTTCGGCAAATCAGATCATGACTCCATTCTGCTCCTCCCTTCCTATAGGCAGAAACTCAAACAGGAAATACCCATGCTAAAATGTATTCAACGCTGGTCTGACCAATCGGAATCGATGCTTCAAGATTGATTTTGATCACGCAGACTGGGATATGTTCATGGTTGCCTCTGAGAAGAACGTTGATGTATACACAGACACAGTGACTGAGTTCATCAGGAAGTGTAGTTGTTCCCACTGTGACTATTAAAACCTACCCAAACCAAAAACCGTGACTAGATGGTCGCATTCACACAAAACTGAAAGCCCGAACCACCACTTTTAACCCCGGCAAGGTGACTGGGAATATGGTGGAGTCGCAACTCAACGGCTCAGACACAAGATGTATGTTTTATTTTTTTATTTTACCTTTATTTAACTAGGCAATACAGTTAAGAACAAATTCTTTTTTTCAATGACGGCCTAGGAACAGTGGGTTAACTGCCTTGTTCAAGGGCAGAACAACAGATTTTTACCTTGTCAGCTCGGGGATTTGATCTTGTAACCTTTCAGTTACTAGTCCAATGCTCTAACCATGTGGTAAGGTCTACAGACAATCACAGATTACAAAGGAAAAACCAGCCACGTAGTGGACACCTACGTCTTGCTCCCAGACAAGCTAATCACCCTCTTCGTCCGCTTTGAGGATAACACAGTGCCACGGATACGGCCCGCTCCCAAGGACTGTGGGCTCTCATTCTCCAGGGCCGACGTGAGTAAGACATTTGATAAGACAGATCACACAATTGTCCGGAACAGCTATTGTCCATGTCGTTTTCGTGAACGTTGCATGCCTTGTTAATAATTTGTCAAATGTTTGTCTAAACATAAGCTAGCAAGCTATATAGCTAGCTTAGGCATAGCTAATTGGGAACTGTCTAGCTGTAGACACCTAGATCACTAGGCTTCTGTTTTTATACAACATGGCATAAAATCCATACTGATGTAGATGATGGGAGTGGACTTCATCTAGATGCCTAAATGGATGCCTATCCTATTTAAATACAGTAATCAACATAGATAGGCTACAGGCCTCATGGCTAAGGCTCCTCCCAGTGAAAGGGTCTGGTCATCACAATTAGGTTTATGTAGGCGTAGTTGGGAAACACTATGTTAAAATACTCACATTTACACAAATCTAATAACACCTTAGTTGACTGTGGAAAAGCATTTGCTACACCCCTTTTACAGTATATGAGTAACAACAACAGGATAATAGGCAAAAACAGTCTGAAAGAAAACAAAAACAGATTTGTTATGAAATACAACTTTGATTTATTTGTTCTGCTTTTTCATATGTTTATTACTTTCACTACCCTCACCATCCCCCCCCCCCCCCCCTCCGCCCTCTCCCCTCCCCTCCCCCACATCCAACTCTCACATTACAGCCATTTACCTAATTGGATAAAGCGACTCCTGGATGTTAGCCAAGGGGGTTTTATAGTCCGTGTTTGCGATTTGTATGTTTGATTATAGGCTCTCTTTGATAATTACTCTCAGTTTCCTACCAGCCAGCCGGGCCCTGTCTCTTTATCACTTCCTTGCCGTGCTGTGAGCAGCAGTTGAGCGCCCAAATCAGCCACCGGGCTGTAAAAGGTACCACAGCATGCCTTCTGGGCCCAACATCATAAGCGGGTTTTGTGCCCAGTTTACCGAAGCTAATTATCCCTAATTCGAGGTAATGGCGTGATCAAGTGTGGGCTATCATCACAGATCCCTCCTCTGCCTTCTCTCCCAAACTGCAGGCCCTCGAAGGTTAGAATTCATATCTTTGTATTGCTCGTTCTGCTTACTCTCTTATTTCCACTTCGTCCTTGCTTCCTCCCTCCTCCCTGTTCCTGGATTATTTTTACATATTTTCATTCACCCAAAAGATGATTTATTATATTGAAAAGATATTGGGCTGTCTGCTCTAACAATAGGATAACATTTCCGCAACGGCGAAAGGCAGGCGGAAAGAAGGCGAGAGCAGGCGGGAACATTCTAGCCAATGAGATGCATGTCAACAACAGGTACAACTCCGATATAAAATAGTTTTTCTCAAAGTTTCCAGGATGCCACGTGCTTCTCATTGACCTCCATACTATAAATCCCCACTTAGTCTGCTTCACATTTTATTCTTGCACAGACAGATGTTTGGGCGGAGTCAGCCCTCTCACTTTGCCTTTTCCTCTTTGATTCCCCTGAAATACATTAGATGCTGTCAAGTATTGATGATTTTCCATAGCTTTCATCACCTGTAGTGGTCCTGTAGGAGGTCCCCTATAGCTGGTGTGGTTATCATCATGCTGAGAGCAGAGAGGACGTAATCCATTTTATTGCTCAGGGGATTCCAGCGACCTTCAATGTTCTCAAGGATCCCCTCCTGCAGGCCCCATCCTGGGCAGAGATACAGCCAGTTCCTCCCTACCTCCAGCCCCATAATACTGATAGGGCGCCTGCTCTATCCCCGAGGACAGACTAAAAGTTGCATACACGTAACACCTCACTTCCACTTTATATTCATGTCTGGATAACTGTAACTAACTTGGGTACCTAATTATTACTGCATTCAACAATGCTATTTAATTACAAAATGGCAGGCTAGTTAATGGAGAAACCGACCAAGGCTAAACTGCAACCATACGTGCAAGAGAAGTTGCAACTCCACATGCTATTAACATGGAGATGTAGTTTAGATTTGCATCATATTCATACAGTAATTGCTCAACTACAACTATTCAAATGAGTCAATAGGCATTACTCAGTGTTAAATATGATCCTCATCTGTGTCACGCTGTGCTAATGTAGATAGAGGTTGAGGAAGTAAAATTGGGATTTAATAACACATTCTCAGAATTTGTGAAAATAATGCATATTATTTTGTCTTGAGAAGAAAGGTTGACAACAGCTTTTAATTAAACCTGTATCTCCTCCGCTTTCTCCCTCTATCGCTCTTTTACACATTGTCTCAGATAGACTCACACATGCTCACTCACACACACACACATACACACACACAAACACACACACACACAGAGCAGTGATTACCATTATTCTAATCCGTTTATTTTATTTCCCTCCCCATCACTGCCTGTTTTTCTGGCAGCCTGCATGCAAATGTGGTAGGTAATGAGCAGAAAAAGGCTTCGAATAAGAGAGAGAGGGAGGGAGAGAAGGAGGGAGAGAGGGAGGGAGAGAGGTAGGAAGGAGAAGGAGGGGGAGAGAGAAAGAGACAATTCTACAGTGCCTCTGAACAATCAAAAGAGAAGCCCCCCCCCCCCCCCCCCCCCGTTCTTTGTACACTCCTGCATCTCTTGGCTCATGGAGAGAGGGGGGTTGCTGCTGTCATCTGCCTGACAGATATTGAAGATAATTGTCCACTTTCTTCGTCTTTCCTGTGTAATTCCACTGCTGCTGCAGCTCACACAACACTCACCTGGGCAGGATATAGAGAACAGGGAGAGGAGGGAAAGGATGGTAGGAGGGAAAGGATGGTAGGAGGGAAAGGATGGTAGGAGGGAAAGGATGGTAGGGGGGAACGAATGGTAGGAGGGAAAGGATGGTAGGGGGGAACGAATGGTAGGAAGGAATGGATGGTAGGGGGGGAAAGGATGATAGGGGGGAAGAATGGTAAGAGGGAAAGGATGGGTGGAGGAAACGGATGGTAGGAGGGAAAGGATGGTAGGAGGGAAAGGATGGTAGGGGGGAACGAATGGTAGGAGGGAAAGGATGGTAGGGGGGAACGAATGGTAGGAAGGAATGGATGGTAGGGGGGGAAAGGATGGTAGGGGGGAAGAATGGTAAGAGGGAAAGGATGGGTGGAGGAAAAGTATGGTAGGAGGGAAAGGATGGTAGGAGGGAAAGGATGGTAGGAGGGAAAGGATGGTAGGAGGGGAAGGATGGTAGGAGGGGAAGGATGGTAGGAGGGAAAGGATGGTAGGAGGGGAAGGATGGTAGGAGGGGAAGGATGGTAGGAGGGGAAGGATGGTAGGGGGGAAGGATGGTAGGAGGGAAAGGATGTTAGGGGGGAACGAATGGTAGGAGGGAAAGGATGGTAGGGGGGAACGAATGGTAGGAAGGAATGGATGGTAGGGGGGGAAGGATGGTAGGAGGGGAAGAATGGTAGGAGGGAAAGGATGGGTGGAGGAAAAGTATGGTAGGAGGGAAAGGATGGTAGGAGGGAAAGGATGGTAGGAGGGAAAGGATGGTAGGAGGGGAAGGATGGTAGGAGGGGAAGGATGGTAGGAGGGAAAGGATGGTAGGAGGGGAAGGATGGTAGGAGGGGAAGGATGGTAGGAGGGGAAGGATGGTAGGGGGGAAGGATGGTAGGAGGGGAAGGATGGTAGGGGGGAACGAATGGTAGGAGGGGAAGAATGGTAGGCGGGAAGGTGGTTGAAGGAAGTGGTGGTTAAAGGAAAAAGTACTGTAGGATTCATTGTTACAGTGATAAAAATATATAGCTGAGACCAAGGTTATATAGCCTACAGTAAACACAGTCACATCAATGTATCTTAGCCTTATTTGTTTGTGAGACAAAGCTAAATATTAAATGAATACCGCTTTATTTGTACTGCAGATTTACTGAGTATTCTGTCTTTGAAATCTATAACACAAAAAGATATAGAGACCATGTTTGGATGAGTGACAGATAAAATCTCAGGGAGAAACTGCAGGGACTCTTGTGAAGTATCAGGTTTAAAAGGTAAGAGGTCCAGCCTTCACAATACTTACTTTATGTCCCTGCCTCCTGCTATCCCTCTATGTCTTTCCTGGACAGCACAGGAAGTAACCCATTAAATGCATTGAACATGAAGCTAGAGCAGCGCAGAAAGCCATGGACCCAGTCTCCTTCCAGTCCAGATGATGGAGACCACTGAGAGCAGTGCAGTGAGGGAACCCTAGGCTCCAGAACAGGTGTCTTATTTTGAGGAATACACTTCAATGATAAAAACCCACGAGACAATTATTCAAGCATCTACCTCTTCGGTTGGAGTGCATAAACTGTTAATGAATTGGAGGAATTCAGGTTTCCAGTTCAACTCCTATACGCAGGGGAGCGCTGCATTGATACATGTTGACTCTGAGGGACAAACAGAATCAGGTGGGTTCATGTACTGTCAGTTCCGGTTAAGTGTTAGTCAGGAGGGAACTTGGTCGTAACTACTCTGTTGCTCCTTCCAACTGCTGCAACATTTCACCTTTATGCTTTGACCTGGAGAAAGTCTTGTGAAATCCTCACTTCCTCACGGGACGGGAAGAGGACTAGCTTCCTCCATCTTACATAAGACAATCAGAATCAGCCTCTTTCAACTAAAAGCAATTTGTAATTGCGGGATTTGTCAGTACCACCAGGGCTTGTAGAGGCGTGATCAGAAGGAAGGAGACCCTTTGGAGGCAGGGTTTAGAGTGCAGAGAGCTCAACATCTCCTGATTTCTGTGAGAGAGAGAGGGGTTGGAACAAGGCCGACCCTTCCTACTCCCCAACCTTTTCCTCCTCCTCCCCCTTGCCCTTCTCCTTTACCTCCCACTCTTTGGGTTAGCTGGCCCCGGTACAATCCATACTTTTTTCACTGCCCCCATCCCCATCCCCTCTCTTTTTTTCTGGGCAATGGTGAAAAATACACAAATATACAGCCAAATGAAACAATGGACCTTCCCATTGCTAAGCAGTGTCTAGAGGGACTGGGCCGGTCTCCAGCCCTGCGGTCACTGGAAACAGTGGTGAATGCTGGGATAACACTAGGCCTCAACAGAAGCAAGTAACCCAGTTCCCCCTCCACCCTGTAAAACTGCTCCACCCATCACATAGGCCTACATAATCTAATCTGTTCCTTCATGTCAATGCAGACACACACATACTATTTTCACCTGAACTGACACCAATCAAAGAATTTGCCTGAGTCTGAGCATAACTCAAGCATATTATGTATGCACCATTCAAAATCATGATTGTAGGTAATCCAGTGATGCTGCCATCTACTTGTGGTCACCTCTCTACCAGTTGTGATTGTGGATGAAGATGCAACAGTGCCATGAATGCCGGTATGTGGTGTATCTGGCACTCGAGAGGAGGACATTAGACCACTGGTGGTTAGGGTCAAGTGGTTGCATGGAGGGCAGTGTGTGATTGTGGTATGAGGTGGCCTGGTGTCTGTCTAGGACTTAAACCAGTCGATGAGCTGCAAGTTCATCCTCTAATTACTGCAGTAGCTGCCCCTCGCCTTCTCTCAGCAACTTATCAATAACACACTTCCACTCCTTCCCCAGGACCCATAAATCTTGGGCGCTGAGCCGCGCTGAGCCTCCTTCAGTCTCCCAGTAAACGAACCAGAGGAAGCCTGGACACATGTGTTAACAATCGCTGACAGGTCTCCCCCCTCCCCACACCGCTAAAGGACGTTGGAGAATGACGGCTTCCTCTTCCAAACAGTATTTCTCTGTTTATTTCTCTTTCCATATTACTGGCTTTCTCCCTACCTCTACCTCTCCATTCCTTTACCTCTCTCCCCTTTACCTCTCCATCCCTTTACCTCTCCCCCCTTTACCTCTCCCTCCCTTTATCTTTCTCCCCTTTACCCCTCCATCCCTTTACCCCTCCATCCCTTTATCTCTCCATCCCTTTACCTCTCTCCCCTTCACCTCTCCCTCCCTTTACTTCTCCATCCCTTTACCTCTCTCCCCTTTACCTCTCCCTCCCATTACTTCTCCATCCCTTTACCTCTCTCCCCTTTACCTCTCCCTCCCTTTACTTCTCCATCCCTTTACCTCTCCCTCCCTTTACTTCTCCATCCCTTTACCTCTCTCCCCTTTACCTCTCCCTCCCTTTACTTCTCCATCCCTTTACCTCTCCCTCCCTTTACTTCTCCATCCCTTTACCTCTCTCCCCTTTACCTCTCCCCCCCTTTACTTCTCCATCCCTTTTATCTCTCTCCCCTTTACCTCTCCCTCCCTTTACCTCTCCATCCCTTTACCTCTCCCCCCTTTACCTCTCCCTCCCTTTACCTCTCCATCCCGTTACCTCTCCCCCCTTTAGCTCTCCCTCCCTTTATCTTTCTCCCCTTTACCCCTCCATCCCTTTACCTCTCCATCCCTTTACCTCTCCATCCCTTTATCTCTCCATCCCTTTACCTCTCCCTCCCTTTACCTCTCCATCCCTTTACCTCTCTCCCCTTTACCGCTACCTCCCTTTACCTCTCCCTCCCTTTACCTCTCTCCCCTTTAACTCTCCCTCCCTTTACCTCTCCCTCCCTTTACTTCTGGGATTTAGATGATCGTGTGAGGAGGGTGGCGATGGAGAGAAGGTTGACGGAGGGGAGGGGGATGGATGCAGCAAGTAGGGCTGGTGGATTTATCACTCTTTTTAGGGTGGGGTATCAGGGAGAGAATGACGCACAGGAGAAGAGATGAGAACACTCACAGAACTCACTTTCATAAACACACACCCATAAACGTACGTACGTATGCACGCGCACACACACACACACACACACACACACACACACACACACACACACACACACACACACACACACACACACACACACACACACACACACACACACACACACACACACACACACACACACACACACACACACACACACACACACACACACACACACACACTTGCACATACATATAAACTATAAATACTAAGTTAACACTCTATCGTGTTTCATCAACAGCAACCCGGAATACAAGAAACACACTCATCTTTGAGAATTGACAATTAATCATGAAAGGTGGCTCAAGGCATCTGGGTATCTAAATGTTTTGTTGCCGAAACCAGTGTGTTATCGAGAGACGGAGACAAAGAGAAAAGTGGGGATTGATGGTTAATGTGAATAATTATACTGTAAGGGCTGAAAAAGCAAAATGGCTGACTCTCACAAAGAGCCTCTTTTATCAATGGTGCAGATCCAGCATTTACACTTGGAGGAAAAAAGGGCCACGTCATGATGCTCACCGCACACACACACACACGAGCGCGCACGTGCACAGTCCAGAGCCATGGCGGCCTTTGCATTTGTTGCACTCCCTCTCTTAGATCCTGTCTATCTCTCCGTCCCTTTAGCCCAGGCTGGCTGACGCAGTACTGAATGAGCCGGGAAGGACAAGAGGTTCTAAATGTAGTAGATGCTCCACAGACCTCATACTTCACCTAGCCTTAACCAGAGGTGAGGGCTGCCTACTGAGCACCCAAACAGGGCACGGCAAGCCTATTACCTACCTGTCCTCCCGTTTCCTCACCCAATGGGTCTGGAAGGCCCACGGACTAGTGGACAAGGTGACACCCAGAAACATTAGAATAGGAGTAACCTTTCCATGGCTGTGGAAGTAGCTCTCTGTGGTGATATAGGTTGGCTATATGTAGATGGTGTGCAGTTGCTAGAGAGAGTGTGTCCGTGCCTCCCGGGTGGCGCAGTGGTCTAGGGCACTGCATTGCAGTGCTAGCTGTGCCACCAGAGACTCTGGGTTCGCGCCCAGGCTCTGTCGCAGCCGGCCGCGACCGGGAGGTCCGTGGGGCGATGCACAATTGGCCTAGCGTCGTCCGGGTTAGGGAGGGTTTGGCCGGTAGGGATATCCTTGTCTCATCGCGCACTAGCAACTCCTGTGGCGGGCCGGGCGCAGTGCGCGCTAACCAAGGGAGCCAGGTGCACGGTGTTTCCTCCGACACATTGGTGCGGCTGGCCTCCGGGTTGGATGCGCACTGTGTTAAGAAGCTGTGCGGCTTGGTTGGGTTGTGTTTCGGAGGACGCATGGCTTTCGACCTTTGTCTCTCCCGAGCCCGTACGGGAGTTGTAGCGATGAGACAAGATAGTAACTACTAACAATTGGGGAGAAAAAGTGGGTAAATTCAAAAAAGAAAGAGAGAGAGTGTGTCCCCATGCATATAAATGCTCCTAGATGAGAACGAGAGAGACACATAGCGAATCTTTTAACAAGCACAGCAGTTGTGATTCTCATCTTGATATTAGAATAGGTTCATGTCCAGACCATTTTCTAATATTTTCCAGTTTCTTTCTCTTTGAAAAAGCTTTTATGAACATGTTTCCGTCTGAAATATGAGCTCTCTCTACTTCGGTTGTTTAGTAGATGGTGTATGACTGTTGTAGCAACCCTGGTGTATTTTCCCTCCAGAAGAGAGAAAAACTTCTTAAATAAACATGTGTGCCTGCATGTGTGTGTGCTTGGCCCTATGTGTGTGTTTGTATGCTGGAGCAATGTGCAATGCGTTAAACCCTGGCAGCCTCTCGACATGCATAAGTTTGATTCATATACAGTAGTGCTCCAAGATGCTGGCTCTCTCTCCAGGCACCGCCAAGGATGGCTCACTTTAGCACTCGGCCCATCTAGTGAAGGAGACTGACGCTCCTGTCAGATACATGGAGGATAGACAGTACTGCGAGTGGTCAGTGACAGTGACACACTTCTCCTGAGTGTACGTGTGCTTCTGCGGGGGCTTCAAGTACACTTCTTTGACTTGTTTTGTTTCTGTGGATCACAGAGCTAGCTCCCAGGAAACGGCAGACTCTCTCGCTCTCTCTCTTGGCTGTTGTGGATGACTGCTGGGCTGTGCTGGTCTGTACCTCCGTGTGTGGGAGAGAGCGAGAAGAGGAGGCGAGGATGGATTTGGCACATGGCCGGACACCCCACTGTTTGGAATGTATCACGCCAAGACTCTTTTAATTAGGCTGATCAAGTGTTTTATGGGAATTGGACCCACGCTCCATGCCATTAACACATCCTCAAGCACTACTCCCACTCTCTTTCTCCTTCTCTCAATCTCTCTTCTGTCTAGTTTGTCCTCTTTATCTCGCTTGTTTTCTCGTTATCCCTGTCGCCCCCCCTTTCTCTCATTTTCTATTTGTTTTATTCTTTATCTACCTCTTTTGTATATCCATCAACATGCATGGAAAACGTCAATGCTAAAACATAATTTTGCTTCCACTTAATACAAAACCCTGTTGTTAGCATGGGGCATTATCATGTTATTCATTGCTCCCATATTCTGTACTTGTGCTATTTCCCCTGCCCCTCTGACCCTGAGGCTTGTGAGTGATTCTTTCATTGTTGATCTAAGATGAACCATCCTTTTGCTCTATATTTAAAGTCAATATGTATGAATGTATATTGAACAATACTTTACATTGCCAAACAACTCTTACAATAATAGCCTAACTGTTGTGATAAGGTGAATTATGTTCTTCAACTGAGGAATAATATTGATTGGACACAAGGAAACTTGAGCAGGGAATTACAAAGGGGCCTGCACAAGAAAATGACCGTTTGGGAATGTAATTTTCCTTACGGTATATTTGGGAACCTTAATGCGTTTAGATTTTTTCTCCTTTTTGATGTTTTGAAAGAAAATAGCACCTGTGCTAGCGCCTCCCGGAGTGTGCTGTCCGTCAATGGGATGTTGTGTGCTGCTGTTGTTCAACGTTCCCACGGCAACTGTCCTCTTTCTTTCTTAGGGGGCCCAGAAGCTTCTGGGTCGCATATTTTAGGCATGGAATGTAACTCCCAGAAAAGGGAGAGAGGGGGCAAAAAATAGCAACTGCAGCAGCTGAGCTCAGTGTGGAACCTTTGAATGAGACCAAGCCTCTCTTTTGTCTTTGCTGCCTGTCTTTGTTGTTTCCTTGCTGTTGTTCACGCATATAATGAAAAAAGGATCCACTTGATAGACCTCATATTATGTGTGGCTTTTGGGCCAAAACTTTAGTGACGGTTTCTTGGCAGAGTTCAATGATGTTGCTACGCCTTGAGCAGAGAGGGGTACGTTATAGTGGGGAGAATCTTGAACCAGTGCAGAGAGTGGGCCAGAAGTTGAACGTGTGTACTGCTGTTCCATGAAGGGCATGTGTACCTTACAGCCAGTCCAGTCCGGTGGCTGCTCTCTGCTGACTCCTGCAGCATGGAGAGGGATTTGCCATAGCCTGTCTGCCACTCATAACTGGAGATTCAATGTCCAGCGTGCCTGAGTATAGTATTGCCTGGGAAGTGTTCATTGTATCTCTGAACAACTAGAAAGTTAATATCAGGTCCAAATAGACATGTTAAATAACAAAAAAAGCTGTAGCATTTATATAATTGCAGACTGATTCTGTAAAATGGCACAAGTCATTGCGTGTGAATTTCAATGTATAGCTTTGAAAAATAAAATATTATTTTCTGAATTCGTAACGAAGAAAGTCATAAGAAAAGATTTATATCAAAACTGTTGCCTGCTGCAATTATTGTAAACACAAACCATTAGAGTGCATTTAGGGACTTCATGAAAGGTTTGTTATGCATTGTGAAAAGTAATTTCAGGGTTAATGGTTTCAAATAAAAAGCCACAGGGTTTAAACAGAAATAATAATCACACACAGACACAATATTACATTTCTTCAGTCTGTTGTTAGTGTACTTTGATGCAGTGTAAATAGCCAGAGAGAGGATTAGCAGATAGATCTGTATGGAGGGAGTTAGAAGAGCATGACCCATCCTTCATCGTCAACGTAGAGACAATTTCCTCTTCCGTCTGAGTCTGATCCTCAACTTTAATGTTCCTACAAGTTGGCCACGATAAAATTGTCACATGTTACAGAAAACAAGGGCCTGTGAGATTTATGGGGCAGCGGGAACATTATTTTCTTTCAAGTGTATTATGGCAAGAGACACATAGAGGTCGTTACTCATCAACAGTGTGGACCCCCCAGCCCCCCAGGCCCCGAGACCCCGCTTCCCCCATCTCCACACCCTCCAGTAGTGAAATAAGTTAAACCTTCTCATTACAAGCCTTGTTCTCCCCTGAGAGTACTGGAGATGAGATCCTGAGCGTTAAACATCCCCACCTCATGGTCCACTGCCCAGGTCCAGGTCCTGCCATGAAATACAACCCCAGAGAGGTCACAGTGATTGACCTCAGTCGTAAAAACCCAAGTGTGATGCATGCTCAGACTGTTCCACAGCTATCCCTATGTCTGATCATGTAGCCACATTGCAGTCTTTACGAATGTATTTGATATCTAGTGGCTGCACTGCACTAGGGGTCATGTACTGGGGCTATTCTAGGGAGCATTTAGGCTAGGCTATATTTACTGTATCTGTAATTGCTTCTTTAAAAGCTGGATAATAGTAGTATAATTGTGGTATTTAGATAGTATAGGTATTGTACTGTATGTGTGACTGTGTTTCTACTGGCAATGGCCTTGTCTCAGCACACAATCCTCCCCTGAATGAATGTTTATGTCTCGCCTCCTGCTGAGCTCACTGAACATCTACTGAACATCCACTTATGCATCCAGTGTATATGTCCACATATGGAGAACACAGCAGGTAGGGAGACATAGTCCTGGAGTGGAATGTCTGGGTGTGTCATAAAGAAACTCTTTGCATGTTCATCTGTCACCAATTCTCTCCCTTAAGAGTCTGTCCACAGTGAGTGGAGTGGAGGCCCAGTGAACTGGACTATGTCTGAGCACCGTCTAAAAACGACCTCTAGCTCTGGATGTAAACACTGCATCGGAAATGATTTCCAGGCCCTTTTCTCTCCTTTTTTGTCATCCCTCCCTCCCTCCCTCCCTCCCTCCCTCCCTCCCTCCCTCCCACTCTCTCTCTCACTATCTCTCTCTCTCTCTCTCTCTATCTCCGTATGTGTTTTGTCTCTCAGTTGTTTAACACTTTCTGTTCTTTTTTAAATCAAGTGACAGTGTAGTAGAAGCACAGATTACACTGGTCCATATCATCTTCCTCACTCCCCAGTCCATGGTAGTGTGATCGTCACAGGGTCAATGGTGGATGTGAACGCCAGAGCAGCATGGTCCTCATCACAGGCATACGGAGGAGGAGGGGGAGGGGGAGGGGGAGGGGGGAAGGACAGACGATGGAAGTGAGCTATCCTCAGGGGTAATCTCCCAGCCTGGGTAAATGAAGACGTCTAGTGCACTGGCCTTGGTTGAGAGGTCACTACTTGTACTCTTAGAAAACATGGTTCCATATAGAACCAAAAAGGGTTTTATCGCTTGTTTTATATATGGACCCCTAAAAGTTATTTCATCAGAACCCCAAGGGTTCTTCTTCACTGAAGCAAAATTGGTTCCATATAGAATGTATTGTGCCATTTATTAATTATGGCTACTACTAATACATTATAATGTTTTTATTTAAAAATATAATATAATATAATAAGCAATAAAACAATGGACAGAAGAATAAAATCATTGTTTTGAGATTTTGTGGTCATTAAATGCAAACATTGTTTGGAAATATGCACTGGCGACCAGGGAGGCATCTCTTCGTTTGAATGATGGCCCACGTCAATCTTGGAACCAACTCTGACTGACTTCTTTATGGAACAGACCAGTATGGGTTGTTTCCTGGCTGGTTCCCGAGAAGAACAAAGGAGCAAAAACAAGGGTTAATCATCAGAAATAAGCATGAGTTAATCTGCCAAAATAAAGACAAAATGCTATGCAGACACAGTATAATTATTATGATGTAGAAGAACAATTTACATGCAGTTGTTGTTAGCAGCAGCTGAAAGAGAGATCCTCTAGCTCTGATAGTTTGGTTAATGCCAGAGTGAGCAAAACATAGATAGTGTGTTAAAAGTAATCACATCTAATCAAATCAAGCTTTATTTATACAGAACATTTCAGACATGGAATGTAATGCGCTTTACAGTAAAAAAACGAATAAAAACAATGAAAATAAAAGCTGAAATATTTACTACACAACAAACATAAGATAAAAAACAAAAGAATGACACAAACCGAACAACTAAAAAGCACCCTAAGGAAAAGTAAATTCTCTTTTAAATATGCCCACAGTTTCAGCCTCCCTCAGGTTCTCTGGCAGGCTATTCCAGAGGCTGGGGTCATAATAACTAAAGGCTGCCTCTCCATGCCTCTTGGTACTAGGCTTTGGGATAGTTAAAAGGCCTGTGCTAGAGGACCTGAGGGACCTACTGGCTAAATGACTTAAAAGCCTGCCTGACATGTATTGGGGTGCACAATAATGGATTGATTTAAAAACTAATAGTAAAATCTTAAACTTAATTGTAAAACTCACAGGAAGCCAGTGCAGAGACCTTAAAACCGGTGTAATGTGTGCTCTCCATCTGGTCTTGGTCAATACCTGTGCTGCAGCATTCTATATATTTTGCAGGTGACCAATGGCTTTCTTGGGTAGACCAGATAGGAGAGCATTACAGTAGTCAAGTCTGCTTGTAAGAAAAGCATGGATGAGTCTCTCTGTATCAGCCTGAGAGAAAAACAGCAGTACCGTGGCAATGTTCCTCAGGTGGTAAAGCTATATTGGTCACATTCCTAATGTGTGATTTGAAAATTAGTTCAGAATATAATATAATACCTAGGTTTTTTTCCTGGTGTTTTATCTTTATTGCCCGTGAATTCAAATGTGCGGCAAGATTCTCTCTCTGTGCTTTGGCTCCAACAATAAGTACCTCGATCTTGTCTTGATTTAGCTGGAGGAAGTTGTGAGTCATCTAAGTATTTAAATTACTAATACAGTCTAATAATTTATCCGTGGAGCTAAAATCCTCTGGTGCCCCAGAAATGTAAAGTTGTGCATCGTCTGCATAGCAGTGAAAATCAATGCTGTGCTTTCTGATAAAACTGCCAAGGGGGTAACATATACTGTATAAATTGAACAGTACAGGACCCAAAATCGAACCTTGTGGAACGCCACATGTGACATGTATTTTCTCTGAGTTATGTTCACCAAGGGTAACAAAAAACTCTTGACCGGTTAAATAGGTTATTTAGAACTGGACTGGAGAGGCCAACCCACCTCTCCAGTCTGTCCAGAAGGACATCTTGCTCAACAGTGTTGAATGCAGCACTTAAATCTAAGAGTAAAAGGACAGAGAGCTGTTGGGCATCTATGTTAGCTCTAAGATCATTTATCACTTTAACTAAGGCTGTCTCTGTGCTGTGGTGGGCACAAAAAACAGATAGACATTCTTCAAGAATACAGTTGTTACTCCAATTTTTTTTGTTGCCATTTGAACACCAATTTCTGCAGAATTTTGCTTAAGAATGGAAGGTTGGAGATTGGCTAAAATTGTTAAGAGCTGAAGAATCTAGATGACTTTTCTCCACCATAGCATAGCACATAGCAGTTTTTACTGCAGTGGGGAAAGTGCCTGTGAACAGGGAGTGATTAACAATAGCTTACACTTCTTCAGATATGCAATTAAAAACTGTTGAATAAGGTGGTGGCGATAGGATCGAGAAGGCAGGTAGAAGGCTTAAGTTGTGATATCATTTTCCTGAGCACGTCTGTGTCAATCAGGGAAAGTAAATCCATAGTGCCTTTGTGTGGTAGACTAGGACACATATCATCAAAACTCTCATCAGGTCTTGCTTGACTGATACCCAGCCTAATGTTTATCTTATCTCTGAAATATGCCGCAAACTCATCACATTTAGATGTGAAGGAAAGTTTGGGTAGGATTTATCAGGCCATCAATGATCGAGAAGAGCACTCTCTAATTATTCTGATTAACAGTGACCGATTTAGAAAAATAAGCCAGTCTAGCATCTTATTATTTTTTGGTTATATATGCCAAGTTGCTCTCTCAGAATATCATAATGGACCTGCAACTTTGACTTTCTCCACTTCTGTTTTGCCTTTCTGCAATTTCTCTTTAATGTATTAGTTTCCTTACTCATCCAAGGTCTCTCCGTTTGGATGTGGCCTTTTTCAACTTTACTGGAGCTGTGGCATCAATGGTTGCCCTTAACTTGCTATTAACGTTATCAACTAAATCATCACACGAGGAAGGCAGAACAGGTGGTGGAGTATTGGTCATACACTCAATAAAATCTGTAGCAACTTCAGAGGTAAGATCGCATTTCTTAATAATGTGTTCAGTATTACCATGTGCTATGGGAAACAAGGTAATAAAAAATACACAATGGTGATCAGACAAAGCAACATCAACAATAGAGGATATGTCAATAGAAAGCCCCTTGGTAATAACCAGGTCCAGAGTATGGCCGCGGTTATGGGTGGGCCCAGCAACATGGTGGATAAAGTCCATAAAGCTCAAAAGATTAATAAATTCAATGGCCTTGAATTGGGAGAGATTGGGACAGATCAATGCCGCCCAACTCATCGACAGCTTTGCTATAGGAGTCAGGTCGGTGTACTTATAAAGCAGGTTATCCTTTTGTCGCAGCCAAGCTAACAGCTGGAGGATCTCTTCCCTAAGCTGCTTGACAGTGGTGCATTTAGGGCAGACAAACCCCAGTACATTTTCCAGTTCCATCTTATCTTCATTGTGTGATTGTGTGGAAAACATATCACACCTGATGCATTTGTGCCCAGCCGTGGATAAAAATACTGGTGGGCTAGCACTGATAGCATTAGCCTGCTCCGTTTTCATAATGGCTAGCAGCTAACTGCTACTTAATAGGAATCCGGGACACAAACTTGTGGTCCCATCCGTAAAGGCTGACCGGAATCTGACCTCAGACCGGAATCTGTAGCAATGCAAACCTGTACAAATACAAATCTGTAGCAATACAAACTTTAGCTATGATTAAAAACTATTTCATTAAAATTATTTTATAAAAATAACAAACTGAGTGTAAACAGTATACTGTTTTGTCGCACTCTTTGATGACGTCTGTTGCGTGATGACACTTCACAGGAGCCGAATAATGAAAATAATAAAATAAAGTAATTAGGGTATTGAATCTGTCACGCCCTGGCCTTAGTTATCTTTGTTTTCTTTATTATTTTAGTTAGGTCAGGGTGTGATATGGGGGATGTATGTGTTTTGTATTGTCTAGGGGTTTTGTATGTTTATGGGGCAGTGTCTAGTCTAGGTGTATGTATGTCTATGGTTGCCTAGATTGGTTCTCAATTAGAGACAGCTGTCTATCGTTGCCTCTGATTGGGAACCATATTTAGGCAGCCATATTCATTGGGTAGTTCGTGGGTTATTGTCTATGTCAGTTGCCTGTGTCTGCACTGTTTAGCTTTAGCGTCACGTTCGTCGGTTTGTTGTTTTGTTTAGTTTCTCAAGTTTTCTTCGTTAAGTGTCATTAAACGTAGTATGTATTCACTTCACGCTGCGCCTTGGTCCTCCTCTCTTCCACCATACGACGATCGTGACAGAATAACCCACCAAACAAGGACCAAGCAGCGTGAAAGGGAGGAACAACATTTGGTGGAAAAATGGACCCGGGAGAAGGATGAGTGGAAAACAACCTGGGAGGAAATAGAGAGTTTGTCGATCGATCCAGGGAGAGTGCAGGAGCCCGCCTGGGATTCAATGGAACAGTGCGAGGAGGGATACAGGAGAATGGAGGAACGGAGACGTTATAAAGGTACGCGGCTAGCACGGAAGCCCGAGAGGCAGCCCCAAGATTTTTTTGGGGGAGGCACACGAGGAGATTGGCTGAGTCAGGTAGGAGACCTAAGCCAACTCCTCGTGCTTACCGTGGGGAGCGTGTAACTGGTCAGGCACCGTGTTATGCAGAGATGCGCACGGTGTCTCCAGTGCGCTATTACTGCTTCTCGCATTGGCCGGGCTAGAATGGGCATCCAGCCAGGTAGTAGAGTGCCGGCTCAGCGCTCCTGGTCTCCAGTGTACCTCCTTGGACCAGGATATCCTGCGCCGGCTCTGCGTACTGTGAGTCTGCACAGCCCTGTGCGTCCTGTGCCAGCGCCCTGCATTTGCAAGGCACGTGGTGCCACCAGTTCCGGCACCACGCACCAGGCCTACAGTGCGCCTCCAGGGTCCAGTATGCCCTGTTCCTCCTCCCCGCACTAGCCTTGAGGTGTGTGTCCTTAGCCTGGTACCACCAGTTCCGGCACTACGCACCAGGCCTACTGTGCGCCTCAGCAGGCCAGAGTCTGCTGTCTGCCCATCGCCGCCTGCGCTGCCCGTCTGCCCAGCGCCGCCTGCGCTGCCCGTCTGCCCAGCGCCGTCTGAGCTGTCCGTCTGCCCAGCGCCGCCTGCGCTGCCCGTCTGCCCAGCGCCGTCAGAGCCGCCCGTCAGTCAGGAGCCGCCAGAGCCGCCCGCCAGTCAGGAGCTGCCAGAGCCGCCCGCCAGTCAGGAGCTGCCAGAGCCGCCCGCCAGTCAGGAGCTGCCAGAGCCGCCCGCCAGTCCGGAGCCGCCCGCCAGACCAGAGCCGCCCCTCAGTCCGGAGCCGCCCCTCAGTCCGGAGCCGCCCCTCAGTCCGGAGCCGCCCCTCAGTCCGGAGCCGCCCCTCAGTCCGGAGCCGCCCCTCAGTCCGGAGCTGCCCCTCTGTCCAGTGGCGCCCTCTAGGATGGTCTTCAGTCCGGGACTCGCTGTAAGGGTCCTCGCTCCAGAGGCGCCACCAAAGCGGGTATTGACTATGGTGGAGTGGGGTCCACGTCCCGCACCCGAGCCGCCGCCGTAAGAAGGCCCACCCGGACCCTCCCCTTCTGTGTCAGGTTTTGCGGCCGGAGTCCGCACCTTTGGGGGGGGGGTACTGTCACGCCCTGGCCTTAGTTATCTTTGTTTTCTTTATTATTTTAGTTAGGTCAGGGTGTGACATGGGGGATGTATGTGTTTTGTATTGTCTAGGGGTTTTGTATGTTTATGGGGCAGTGTCTAGTCTAGGTGTACGTATGTCTATGGTTGCCTCGATTGGTTCTCAATTAGAGACAGCTGTCTATCATTGTCTCTGATTGGGAACCATATTTAGGCAGCCATATTCATTGGGTAGTTCGTGGGTTATTGTCTATGTCTATGTCAGTTGCCTGTGTCTGCACTGTTTAGCTTTAGCGTCACGTTCGTCGGTTTGTTTTTTTGTTTAGTTTGTCAAGTGTTCTTCGTTTCGTGTCATTAAACGTAGTATGTATTCACTTCACGCTGTGCCTTGGTCCTCCTCTCTTCCACCATACGACGATCGTGACAGAATCACTATAATATAAATTATTTAGATGCATACCACCTCTGTCAGTCCACTGCCCATCATTTGCAACAGAGGTCAGCAATAGTCTTCCAATGGCTTCATGACAACTAGCTAATTGCCAATGCCAGGCTCTGTCTGTAGCTCTATTTGGCATAATCCATAATACAAAATAGTGTTTATTTGTAACATTTAGCTAGCTTGTAATGTGGTTAAAGTAGACTAGCTAGCTTGTAATGTGGTTAAAGTAAACTAGCTAGCTTGTAATGTGGTTAAAGTAGACTAGCTAGCTTGTAATGTGGTTAAAGTAGCCTAGCTAGCTTGTAATGTGGTTAAAGTAGACTAGCTAGCTTGTAATATGGTTAAAGTAGACTAGCTAGCTTGTAATGTGGTTAAAGTAGACTAGCTAGCTTGTAATGTGGTTAAAGTAGACTAGCTAGCTTGTAATATGGTTAAAGTAGACTAGCTAGCTTGTAATGTTGTTAACTAGCTAGCTTGTAATGTGGTTAAAGTAGACTAGCTAGCTTGTAATGTGGTTAAAGTAAACTAGCTAGCTTGTAATGTGGTTAAAGTAGCCTAGCTAGCTTGTAATGTGGTTAAAGTAGCCTAGCTAGCTTGTAATGTGGTTAAAGTAGACTAGCTAGCTTGTAATGTGGTTAAAGTAGACTAGCTAGCTTGTAATGTGGTTGAAGTAGACTAGCTAGCTTGTAATGTGGTTGAAGTAGACTAGCTAGCTTACAAACGGTGTTCGTATTCTAATACAACTTCATCTTTCTAGCCAATAGTTTATCATATCACTTTGGCTTCATATATTTGAAATAAATAGTAAGCTTTGTGTACCTTAATAAAATGAAACATAATGTGCTTATTGGTGGGCTATTTGCAAGTTTAACTTTTACTGCCTCAGAAACCCGGATCCGGGAGCACCCCCCACCCCCCACACACTGATTAGCATAGATAGCATAGCTTCAGAAGTAGATAGTAGCATCTAAATATCATTAAATCACAAGTCCAAGACACCAGATGAAAGATACAGATCTTGTGAATAAAGCCACCATTTCAGATTTTTAAAATGTTTTACAGGGAAGACAAAATATGTAAATCTATTAGCTAAACACGTTAGCAAAATACACCACTATTCTAACTCCATCAGTTTCTTACTCCTTCAGGTGCTATCACCAATTCGGCTCAACTAAGATATTGATAGCCAATAACCTATAAAAAAAACCATCAGATGACAGTCTGATAACATATTCATGGTATAGGATAGTTTTTGTTAGAAAAAAGTGCATATTTCAGGTAGAAATCACAGTTTACAATTGCACCGACCATCACAAATCCACTAGAATTACTAGATAGAGCAACGTGTATGACCAATTTACTCATCATAAAACATTTCATAAAAATAGACAAAGCATAGCAATGGAAAGACCCAGTTCTTGTGATTTCAGACCATATTTCAGATTTTCTAAGCGTTTTTCAGCGAAAACACAATAAATCGATAAGTTAGCATACTACATGTTCCAACGTTACCAGAGCATCGATTCCAGCCAAAGAGCGCTATAACGTAACCACCGCCAAAAGATATTAATTTTTTCACTAACCTTCTCAGAATTCTTCCGATGACACTCCTGTAACATCATTTTACAACATACATATACAGTTTGTTCGAAAAGGTGCATATTTAGCCATACAAAACCGTGGTTACACAATGAAAATACTAGGAAATCAAGCCTCAATATGTCTGACGTCATCTATCAGAGTGATCTAGTTTAATTAAAAGCTAATCATATACTTGACTAAAAAATACAGGGTTGACAGGAATCGAAAGACAAATTAGTTCTTAATGCAACCGCTGATTTACATTTTTAAAATTATCCTTACTTTTCAATACAGGGTTGGCCAAGTGAAGCTATACCAAACAAAATGGCGATATATACGTTTAAAATATTTCGACAGAAACACGGTTTATCATATTAAATATTGCTTACTTTGAGCTGATCTTCCATCATATTCTTGGGCAATGTATCCTTTCTATGTTATAAACGTCTTTTGGTCGATAGATGTCCTCTGTCCTTCGAAATGTCCACTAACAACGACCGAGACCGCGAAACGTTCCCAAAGCTAGAAAGTGCACGACAAATAAATTCCTCAGAATCGCACTAAACGGATATAAATTGCTATAAAACGGTTAAAATTCACTACCTTATGATGTTTTTAACAACTATAACGACTGAAAACATGACCGGAGAAATACTGCTGGTTAGAAAACGATTTGGAACGAGGCAGGTCCGATGGCCTTCACGCTTGAGGCGCACGTTGAGAAAGAGGGGTCTCTGTACATTTTTGTCATTTATAATGGCTCTGAACGTCCCATAGACTTCATTGAAAACGTGATGACGTACAGACACCCAGAGGAAGACGTAGGTAGTGTCGGTTTCTTCATAGCATTC
This sequence comes from Salvelinus alpinus, assembly GCF_045679555.1. Classification (NCBI taxonomy): domain Eukaryota; kingdom Metazoa; phylum Chordata; class Actinopteri; order Salmoniformes; family Salmonidae; genus Salvelinus; species Salvelinus alpinus. Next base: position 33,252,559 of record NC_092104.1, read on the forward strand.
ACTGTGGCCTTATAAACAGACCCCAGATCAGAGGTAAAAATTTCTGAAATCTGAACCCTGTCATGAAAAGTGCTGTAGAAATTGTTCTGTACCACTCAGAGACAAAATTTCAACTCCTATAGAAACTATAGACTGTTTTCTATCCAATAATAACAATAATATGCATATTGTACGATCAAGAATTGAGTACGAGGCAGTTTAATTTGGAAATGTAAAAAAAAAAATAATGCTAACAGCTCCCCCTATTGACAAAAGGTTAACCACCGTCCTATTGAGTCATCATGCTGGAATGGCTGTTAGTGGTGGGGAGCCGACTCCAAAATAATCGATTCCTTGACTCCTTGCCCAGTCAACTCCCTTGTCGACTCGCATTTCTGGGTGTCAAGCTTCGATTCCTCCAGGAATCAACTCCTTTACTCCTAAGATTCAGTATTTTTGCAATCGAGGAAACTATTTGCCATAGTCTACTTTGACAACACAACATCTTTCAGAGCAAAGAAAGTGCGAGCTAGCGATGGAGAGAAAGAGATCAGAGGGGCACAGCCAGGTATACTGTAGGTAGGCATGTATATATTAGGCTATCAATGAGTATGGTTAACCTGATCTTCATAGTACCAGTGAATTGAAGTTGAACATCGCCAAATGCATCAGTTTAATTAGGCCTCAATGTGAAATAAAAAGTATTGTGTCTATAAGTTATTTACTTAAACCCTGGCTGGCTGTTGGTGTGCTAGGTCAGGGATCTCCAACCCTGTTCATGGAGAGCTACCTTCCTGTAGGTTTTTGCTCCAACCCCAGTTGTAACAAACCTGATTCAGCTTATCAAGCAGCTAATTATTTAATCAGATTAGGGTTGGAGTTGAAAACCTACAGTATGGTAGCGCGCCACAAACAGGGTTGGAAAAACCTGTCCTAGGCAATAGATCACAAGCAGTATCCCCGCTAAACTTTTTGGAAATGGTAAGTTCACTTTCTCATCCATAAAGACAGTCAAGTGCAAATACGGTTCAGAAGCTCAAATCCGCAGGATGGGGGCCATTGTTATTAGGAAGGATGTCTACCAAGGATTGTTAAAATAATGATTTTGATCACACTTCATCAATTTAAATATTATGGGGAGACCTATACATTTGGCAGCCAAGCACGAGTTATCGGTGTAGCCTATTATTGTCTTGACATGATGTTGAAATATCGTCACGCCTACAATAAAAACCTCCAGGCTTCGTTCATAAAAATTGGGAATTACAGGGGTCAGTTTTGAAAATTGAATCCTGTGTGAATCGTCCCTTGGAATAATGCACATGCTTCGATAATAATTACAAAACCAGTGTCTCTAGTAATACTTGTCCAAATAGGGCTAAAACATGGCAGGCTTATCAGCGTAGAATGCGCCGCATCATCTCATGGGATCCGCCAAGGCTGCATACAGCAGAAATATCATTGAAATATTCTAGTACCTACACATCACCTTCTATATTCAAACAAAATAGGCCTTTTATAGGCTAAATTGATGAGCAAATGGGCAGCTTCATGCTCATGTCAGACCTCTAGAACGCAAATAGTCTTCCTAGTAGGACTCTGCAATAATAAGGTGGTGTGTACATGTGTGCGCATTCTGTTTCAGCATGTTTTGTCGAGCTAGAGTCAACTCCTTTTGACTCCAACCACAGGGGTTGGCGTCGACTCCAAAAATCTTGGAGTCGTGCACCAGTTATGGCAGTTGATTTTTTACTCTAAATGGTTGTTTACATTTTAATTTACCAAAAAGTTCAATATAGAACCTAAAAAAATAAAGTGAAAGTGCAAGGCGCCAAATTCAAACAACAGAAATCTCATAATTAAAATTCCTCAAACATACATGTGTCCTATACCATTTTAAAGGTAATCTTGTTGTTAATCCCACCAAAGTGTCCGATTTCAAATAGGCTTTTCAGCGAAAGCACCACAAACGATTATGTTAGGTCACCACCAACTCAAAGAAAAATTCAGCCATTTTTCCAGCCAAAAAGAGGAGTCACAAAAAGCACAAATAGAGATAAAATGAATCACTAACCTTTGATGATCTTCATCAGATGACACTCATAGGACTTCATATTACACATATTACACAAAACATATATGTCTTGTTCGATTAAGTTCATATTTATATCCATGAAAGATACATGTTTTACAAAGAATTAAAGATACACTTGTTCTTAACTTCTAGTTCCTCCCAAACCCGGATCCGGGAGCACCCCCCACAGTAAAAAAGCTGACTAGCATAGCCTAGCATAGCGTCACAAGTAAATACAAGCATCTAAATATCATTAAATCACAAGTCCAAGACACCAGATGAAAGATACAGATCTTGTGAATCCAGCCATCATTTCTGATTTTTTTAATGTTTTACAGGGAAGACACAATATGTAAATCTATTAGCTAACCACGATAGCAAAAGACACAACTTTTTTTTCTCCACCATTTTTTTCCTGCATGGGCAGCTATCACAATTTCGACCAAATAAAGATATATATAGCCACTAACCAAGAAACAACTTCATAAGATGACAGTCTGATAACATATTTATGGTATAGCATATGTTTTTTTAGAAAAATGTGCATATTTCAGGTATAAATCACAGTTCTACATTGCAGCTGCAATCTGAAATAGCGTTGGAAGCAGCCGGAATAATTACAGAGACCGACGTCAATTACCAAAATACTCATCCTCAAACATTTCTGAAAAATACACAGCATACAGCAAATGAAAGACCAACATCTTGTGAATCCAGCTATCATTTCTGATTTTTAAAATGTTTTACAGGGAAGACACAATATGTAAATCTATTAGCTAACCACGTTAGCAAAAGACACCACTTTTTTTACTCCACCAGTTTTTACTCCATCAGTAGCTATCACTAATTCGACTAAATAAAGATATATATAGCCACTAACCAAGAAACAACTTCATAAGATGACAGTCTGATAACATATTTATGGTATAGCATATGTTTTTTTTAGAAAAATTTGCATTTTTCAGGTATAAATCATAGTTTACCATTGCAGCCACTATCACAAAACTCACCAAAGCGACTAGAATAACTACAGAGAGCAACGTGTATTACCTAATTACTCATCCTAACACATTTCTTAAAAATACACAGCGTACAGCAATTGAAAGACACAGATCTTGTGAATCCAGACAATATTTCAGATTTTCTAAGTGTTTTACAGCGAAAACACAATATATCGTTATATTAGCATACCACATGAGCTAACATCACCCCAGCATTGATTCAAGGCAAAAAGAGCGATAACGTTATCACCACCAAAATATATTAATTTTTTCACTAACCTTCTCAGAATTCTTCAGATGACAGTCCTGTAACATCATATTACACAATGCATATAGAGTTTGTTCGAAAATGTGCATATTTAGCATCACAAATCGTGGTTATGCAATGTAATCAGTCAAAACATGGCATGCATTCTGGCCGGCGCCATCTTGGAAAGGCACCTAAGTTTACGATTATTTATCGATTAGATTGACTAAAAAAATACAGGTTGGACAGCTAATGAAAGATGCATTAGTTATTAATGCAACCGCTGAGTTAGATTTTTTAAATTAACGTTACTAGACATACAGTGTGCGTTACAGCCAGACTAGTGCCGCAACAATGGCCGACAAATGCGTTTACATTTTTCCACATAAATACGGAATAAAATCATAAATAGCTCTTACTTTTGGACGAGCTTCCATCAGAATCTTGGGCAAGTTGTCCTTTGTCCAAAAGAGTCGTTGCTTTGTTGTAAAACGTCCTCTTCAACTTCGGAACTAGCAGCTAACAATAGCTATGTCGCACAGACATGCCCAAATGGCCAAAGTGCAATACTAAGGAAATACCGAAAATAGCAATATACTCGCATAAACTGATATAACTCGGTTTAAAATAACCTCGTTATGATGTTTCTAACACCTATATCGAATTAAATTACAGACGGACATACTGTATCTAAGGCCGATAACTGAGCGTTTCAAAATGCTATCCTGAGGTCTTGCGTTGCGTAATGGCGGAAGTCGAAAAGAGAGCGCACTTCGTTCCTTGGGGCTTTATAAGCTCTGAGAAATACGTAGAGACTCCATTCCACTTCTCATTGGTTACTGACATCCAGGGGAAGGCGGGTGCAGTTCATTTCGATCCATAGGGCACACACAGAGCTTTAAACTGATCTGAGAACAGAGACTATTTTTCTGACCTTCGCATGTCCTGTCATGATTTTCGCTGTAGAAAGAGTTCTGGTTCACCCACAGACATAATTCAAACGGTTTTAGAAACTAGAGATTGTTTTCTATCCAATAGTAATAATAATATGCATATTGTACGAGCAAGAATTGAGTATGAGGCAGATTCATTTGGAGATTATATTTTCCAAAGTGGAAACAGCACCCCCTGTATTGAGAAAAGGTTAATTAATGCAACCGCTGTGTCAGATTTCAAAAAGCTTTACGGCAAAACACAATATTCAATAAAACAGCGTTCAGCCACAAAAGCAAGCCATACAGTTACCCGCCCAAATTGTGCAGTCGACAAAACTCATAAAAAGCATTATAAATCTTCACTTACCTTTGCTGATCTTCGTCGGAATGCACTCCCAGGACTCCCACTTCCACAAGAAATGTTCATTTTTTTTCGGTAATGTCCATCATTTATGTCAAAATAGCTATTTTTACATTTACATTTACATTTAAGTCATTTAGCAGACGCTCTTATCCAGAGCGACTTACAAGTTGGTGCATTCACCTTATGATATCCAGTGGAACAACCACTTTACAATAGTGCATCTAACTCTTTTAAGGGGGGGGGGGGGGGGGGGTTAGAAGGATTACTTTATCCTATCCTAGGTATTCCTTAAAGAGGTGGGGTTTCAGGTGTTTCCGGAAGGTGGTGATTGACTCCGCTGACCTGGCGTCGTGGGGGAGTTTGTTCCACCATTGGGGTGCCAGAGCAGCGAACAGTTTTGACTGGGCTGAGCGGGAGCTGTACTTCCTCAGAGGTAGGGAGGCGAGCAGGCCAGAGGTGGATGAACGCAGTGCCCTTGTTTGGGTGTAGGGCCTGATCAGAGCCTGAAGGTACGGAGGTGCCGTTCCCCTCACAGCTCCGTAGGCAAGCACCATGGTCTTGTAGCGGATGCGAGCTTCAACTGGAAGCCAGTGGAGAGAGCGGAGGAGCGGGGTGACGTGAGAGAACTTGGGAAGGTTGAACACCAGACGGGCTGCGGCGTTCTGGATGAGTTGTAGGGGTTTAATGGCACAGGCAGGGAGCCCAGCCAACAGCGAGTTGCAGTAATCCAGACGGGAGATGACAAGTGCCTGGATTAGGACCTGCGCCGCTTCCTGTGTGAGGCAGGGTCGTACTCTGCGAATGTTGTAGAGCATGAACCTACAGGAACGGGTCACCGCCTTGATGTTAGTCACTGCCTTGATGTGTTACATTGTTGATCAATGTAAAGAAAATATGCTGTCTGCATGGTTGTACTATATGTGTGAAATGGTTTTCTGTGTGTGTCCTTGTTTGTGTGTGTGTGTGTGCGTCACAGGAGGTTGGTGGCGCCTTAATTGTGGAGGACGGGCGCGTGGTAATGGCTGGAGCGGAATAGGTGGAATGGTATCAAATACATCACATGGTTTCCATGTGTTTGATACCATTCCATTCGCTCCATTCCAGCCATTTTTATGTGCCGTCCTCCCCTCAGCAGCCTCCACTGTTGTGCGTGTGTGCTATGTGTGTTTGTGTGCATGCGCAATTGTGTGTGTGTGTCTGTGTGTGTGCGTGTGTGTGTATGTGTGTGTGTGTGGTAATGAAATTCATTATTGATCAGAACAAAATAGACTTTATACATCATTCATGCTCTCTATCAATCACAAACTGCTTAGTTCTCTAAAGCTCTTTGTTTTGGACTAGAGTGAAAAAAAAGAAAGAAAACTCCAAGCAGAGCAATAATTACTGTGAGGAGATTGTTTTTTAAATCTTTCCTTTACTCCATTTTCAAGCTGTAACAAGCTTATGTGTCAAATACAATGTCCATTGAATGAACTGCTTAATTTGAAATAGATTGAGGTTCATTTTGATTTTAGACTGGGGATCACTCTTTTTCTTCAGGAGACTAAGGATTTAAACTTGGATAAAAATAAGACCGGACAGGGTAAGAGAACAAGTCCAAATCTATGAACGAACAGAAACATTGACGCAGAGATAACACCCCATGATTTGCTCTGGAAGACCACACCGCCCAGTCCTTGAGATAGTGCCATCCTCTCCATTGTATCATTTGGTAGATGTTAGAAAAAACATTTGGGGTGGATACAGACAAAAAGTAAAGAAAATAAACACAGGACGTGGTAACCTGACACAGGAAACCCAGTGAATGCTGGGAGTGAGCGGTGAACCGCACTTCCTGCATGACAACACAATGGTGAGCGGTGGCCCCAGATTCCTAAATGAGGCCGTAGTCCTGGGACGAGGAAGGGCAGCCTGTGTCCTCTGGTCCTGGGCTGATAATGGCATTCTCACACGGAGAGACGGAGGGGGCAAACTGTTCCACTTTCTCCCCACCCTTCCCTCCCTCCCTCTCTGTCATATTTTTATGGTAGCTATTTCATTGTATCTGTGGCTGTACAATCTGCAGGTGTAGGTATGTTGCTTACCCAAATTCTTGATTTGTTGAATCAATTAGTCAATCAATTAGTTTGGCCTTGTGGACCAGCTTGTGGACAATATTACTATCATGGTGTGGAATAGGCTAATTGCTATCTCTTTTTAGTCTGAGTCATTAATCCTCTATTGAACAAACGTCAAAGAAACTGTAAAAAGGGCTCAATCATGTTTTACTTTAACTAGATATTATTGGAGTGGTTGAATAGCCAGAGCAAATAGAAACGGTCAAATGATGCAATATCACAACAAATAAGATGTTGTGACTAAA